>NW_018165157.1:260983-311526 GCF_001263595.1 Phalaenopsis equestris
CTATCGTTTGGGTGCTGAAGTGTAGATGTTAGCCCTCAGGCAATGGGAATGTGGGAGCTCCGAAGTGAGAGCCGGTATCCTCCCAGCCTAGCCGCAGATTCAGTAAACAAGCGTAGGATTAGTCAATGTTCTTTGTTTCTGTACCAAAGGGTAAAGAATAGATATGCTCCTATTTGGCACAATATAATTTGAACTAATTCACTTTATCCATTCACTATAATTTCTTGACAAGGAGAAGGATGCTTTCTTATATATTGAATATCACATTCGTACCTTCATTAGTATATTTAGTTATTTAATAATTAAAATTACATATTTATTTCAATTGTCTATTAGTGACAGATAAGCAAATTGAACTTCGTTGTTGTGGTTAAAGTATTACTTTTCTAAAATCTTAGTTCGTAGTTCTAATCTTACTCCCTGTGGGATCGATATCTAGGACTCCATTAGAGCCCTATATTACTTGAGCAATACGTATACTTGCGTTGATAAGTGTGACTTTACAATTATTGAATATTTATTACGTCCATATTTATCGAATCTATAACTGTTATTAAGTTTTGGTACCGTTGTTGAGGAATTAAATCGTTTAGCAGCAGTATTAAATACTTCTATTTTTAAGCATATATAAAGTCATAGTCACTTACTTAGTTAATGAGTAAACTATGTGACCAATTATTTGTTGATTAATAGCCCAAAAGTTTAGAAAAGGAAAATGTTCTTCGTAGTCATTCAATAGACTATACATTGGAAAGGTGTCCATTGACCAATCCAAGATTTATAATTCTAAAGTGTTGAATTGATCGAATCTTAAAATCCACTGATATTTGTTAGACTTGCAAAATTTATAAGTTAGTCCAACTTAACTTTAAGTATGGTGTTCCGACATAGAGTCGGATAATGACTGACTCTAGGGAGTGGTTCCATAGACATAACTATATCATAGTTTTACTCAGTCAAGGTGTTCGTTACATTGGGGTTGGATATAACCAACCAAAATTGGCAGGTTTTAAAGGAGGAACAAAATATCTCATTGGTGTGTGATAAGTTGGATAGAGAGAAGGTTTATCATGATACTTATTATAGCTTAGAATGACTATCCTAAAGGATTAATATACAAAACCAACCTTGAATGGCTTGAGATCAATCAACATGGTGTCATTGTAATGGTGCCTCGTGGGGTGTGCTCCAACTTCTAATGGACCAAGGCCAAACTTGTGGATAATTTGAATAAGATCAAACTAAGTTTGGCAAACATTTTCTTATTTATGATGAGCATACAATATGAGAGTAACACCTACCTCAAGTCAGATTTACTAACTCAAAGGATTGATAGTTGTATGAAGGTCAATCAACCTAATCATTTTGTGTTGGTGTCACGTGGAGCACAATCCAACTCCTAATGGGCCTGAAGAATTTTCAAATAAAGGTTATGATGGGCTAAACTGAAAGAGACTTATGAGATTTATCACATTTTAGGTTTACTAGTCTAAATATATTGCAACCAAAATCAGCCCTAGCTAATTTGAAGTCAATTAACCTGATCACATTGTGATAGTGCCACATGGGGTGTGCTTTGAATGCCGATGAATTAAAAGCAAGTTTTTTTTGTATGCGATAGGCAGTTTGAGAAGAGACCCGGGACACAACTTTTCTCAAGATTGTTAGCCTAAATGATTGATCTCTAAAACCAACCCTGATTGGCTTGAGATTAATCAACTACATCCCATCATGCTTGTGCCATGTGAGGCATGCTCCAACCTTCGATGGATCCGAAGAAGTGCAAAATGGGATTCATTGTGTGAATTTGTGCATTGTGTTTGTGTTATAAAAATTCTAGGTTTGTTGAGTGATTAGTTGGTTTTTTGGAAGATTTTTCTAGTTGTATTTGAATGAAGAACACCACAAGGGATATTACACCTTATCTAAATAGCAATTAGGATTGCTAAGGATGATGTCCTTAAGAATAAGAGAGGTTATAACATTTAATTTTTATTTTTTAAGGTTTTAATTTGTTGAAGGTTTGACTATTATGTTTGAGAGTTGCATGTTTGCTTTGGAGAATATTTGGAGTTTCTATTAGAATGTTCAAGTTTAGAAGTTTCCAGATCAGTAAAAATTTGAAAATTTGCTCATATGTTATCCAAACATCATCTTGACAGTAACTCAAGACTCTTTCGACATCATATCATTCAGCCATAAAAGATCTTGCTTTTTGAACAAAAGGACATAAATTCATATATAAATGCATCTATTGTCATTGATAGATTCATATGACTCAACAACAATTTTGATAGACATAGCCCATGACAAACCAACAGTCATGACATGAGACTATCAGAACATGTAAGTAATATCAGATTTTTAAGGCTACAAGGACTTGGAGCTTTGTAACATTATATCTCGATTGTAATTGAGTGATCACTTTAAGCTTTCAATCTTCTTGAAAGTGATGGAGACTCTCTTTTCATGGACAGATGATATATAATGTTTGGCTAAGTTAGCACTATTCCCACTAAAAACCAATGTTGGTCATGAAGCCAGAGCAACAAATCATGATCCAATAAACTCACTGGAGCTATTTGGTTTCTTTATCAAAGATCATGTCACACAAAATCAGAAAGAAAAAAATAAAGAATGGTTTCTCAAAGTCATGATAATCAATGTGTGGTGGGATGGGGTTGTCTTCCTCGTAGATGGTGACGATGCAGCTATCTTGTATACATGATGGGGGCAAGATGTGCCAAAATATAAGTCTATTGATCATGAATCTATATACAAAAAGGATTTCATCCACTTCTATACTTCATAGGATCCCAGATGGATTTCCTTAACTATCTCTGATATAATTATAACAATATCCATACTGAAGGGTCACCCTTCCCTTACCCTTCATCCATTTCTTAGACTCTTTATAAGTGCATCTCTTAAGTTCTCTTTGGTGGCCTTTATCCTGAAAGCTATAAATTTTTTGGATGATCTTCTACTTCTCTATCTTTAAAAAGACTCCAGTGAAAAGTTTTAGTCCTTCTAAGATATTGATAGGTTTTCCTCAAATTTGCTCAAAACATTCAAAGGTTTGTATCCCCATTAGCTTGTAATGCTCTAGATGAATATTAGCTTCAACTTGTAGAGGTGGTTTAAATTTTTCAAGAGAATGAAGGTGGTACATAACAGAATAAGTTATCTCGGACCATCTATGATAGTTCTACAAATACGTACTCCTCAATGATAAGTTCTTGCATGGTTTCTACTTATTTAGTGATCTTGGCATGCTTTCTTTTTATCTTTCAGTTCTTATTCCTTCATTGTGTCTTGGCTTATAGACTTGACTCATGGCTCTATGAATGGGTCGTCGGGATCATCCAATACATTTATCTATTTTCTTTTTGATGATGGGTTGACAACTAACTCGTTCATGTAAAATTAAATCATTGATTTCTCCTGAGTAGGGCTATCAAAATAACTCATCGTTTGCAAACAATTTTTGTTCGGTTCGCCAGAGAGTTTGTGTTTGGTTCTTTTGATAAGCGAACGAAACAAACACAAATATTTTTTTTTTTGTTCGATTTATTAAATGAATAAAACATAAATAGTGATGCTTTTGTTCGTGTCTGAATCATTATTGTTCAAAATATAAAATAATTATGTACAAAAAATTTATGATATTTTAAAAATAATTATATACTCTAAAATTTATTGTATTTTAAAAAATTAAATCTTGTAAATTATAATATATAACAAATTAATAATAATAATCTATTAATATACTATGTTAGTAATATAGATATTATATATTTATATAATATAAGTTATATAATTAATAAAATATAATATATATATTATTTATATACATTGATATATAAAAAAAAAAAAAACCTTAAGCCACTAACCCGGTGTTTGGCCCCCCTTTCCTCTCTTGAAAGCTTTCGGTTTCGGCTCCTCCTTCTTGTCTCAAAATTGCGAAAAGCTTTCTCTTTGTGAGAACCCTCCTTCTTGTATAAAAATCATGGAAAGCTTTCTCTCGACGAGAGTTTAGGGTTGTTTGTTTTTTTAGCTGTCTAATCTCTACTTCTATTTGTCTTCAGCAAAGTGTATTTGTCCTTGGCAAGTTGGCGTTGGATCGACTACTCGGTATTTTTGCTTCGGTGCTTGGTTGCTCAATATTCTTGCTTGATTGCTTGTAAGGCTACCAAGGTGTTATCTTTGAGTATGTTTTCTTTAATATTTTATATTTATCTTCAGGTTTGCCTCTTAGCTTAAATATTCATAAATTTGTTTTAGGTTTATTTAATTTTTTTGAGTGAAACATAGGTTTTGAAGTTTTTGGGAGTGAAATCTCACATAAAAAATGTCAGATTGATTCTAGATCTGGTTTTGTTGTGAGCACTGAGCTTTGCTTGGGTTGTTATTCATACAAGCTTAAGCATTACTTTCAAATAGGTTTCGACATTTGTGTTATGATTCGATTATTGCCTCTAGATCTGATTATTTTTAGCCTTGCTGGTATTTCTCTTCAATCGTTAATGTTCCATTTATCCTACAAGGAGGAACAATTATTTTTTTTCAAAGTAATGACAAAATAGTCCTCTAACTATTTACACGGAGCCATTTAAAATGGCTATTTTAGTCATGGAACCTATACAAAATATTATTTCTTACTTCATTCTTAAAATCAGAATAATAATTCTTACTATAAATTGTTGATTTTAATGTTTATGATTTGCATATCCTTACCGAGGAGTGAAAATTTGGCAAGAAGTTTCATCTCCTTAGTGGGTGAACGATCAAGGACTTTAATTGCAGTTTATGTGACACTTGACGTTGAAGTGAAATTTTGGCTTTGCTGACTTTTTTTTAAAAAAAAAAATTTAATGAGTCCTTTTTTGGATTATTTGAAAATATCCTTAACATAGAAGTTAGTTGACAACTAACAAGTGTTATCTCACTATTCATGATTGTAGCCATGGATTTTTTTGAGTTGGTTGCCATATTGCCAAAAATATGTTACACTTGTCAGCCATTAGCCATATGAAAATTTCTACACTTCATGGAATTGAGGGAAACTTTCCACTCTAATCAAGTGATGTGATTAGATGGAATTAAGGGTGCTTCTGAGTATGAGTTATGTTTTGATTTTTTTGGAGTTGAAGAAGCAAAGCAAAATCTTTTGCTTTATATGTGTCATTTGAAAAAGAGGGGGACTCGTGGCTTCTGTTGATGTTCAAACTTCGTGAAATTATTATACAAAGATGAATTAAATAACTGTTTAATGATTGCACATCTCAATCCCATTTGAAGATGCCTACATTGTCTCAGTTGTTCAATAGTGAAGTTTCTTGTTGCTTTCCTCTTGCTTTATTTAGAGTTAAAGAAGCAAAGAAAAACTTTTGAGCTGAGAGACTTGTTGGTTGCTTGAGTACCTTTGTAGAATGAAAACGGTGAACATAAAATGATCTATTTTCCTGTCTTTCTTTCACCCTTCAAATTTCGAAGAGTCCAATTTGCATTGATTTGGAGAATAATAATAGTTATAATGATATTTGTTATGGTACTTCATTATTGATAATATGGAAACTTGTTGGTAAATAGATGTTATTCACTTGTGTAAGTTAATAGGATATTTGTTTATCTTCTTGTTATCCTAGACTAGCTAGATGGGGAAAACATTATGGTTATGAATGGATTATATATGAACTTTCAGTGGAATGAGAATAATCAGGTACCCTTGGGGACTGATATTGGAAGGAGAGCTAGTTAAATTTTTACTACTTTTTTTTTAATGAATGTTATCTAAAATTCCATATCATATTAGAAATGAATTGAAAAAAAAAACATTCAAATTGCACCTTATATCGTTAGAATAGTTATATCGTTAGAATAGTTGCTTATAATCACAATTCTTTAGCTTTAATGAGTACATTTTTTTTGTTAGAAAGCATGTTAAGTGGAAGAAAACCCTTCCATATATTTAAATTTCTTTTTCATTTGAAGGACAATTACTTTTAAAATTTGAAATTGTACGATATGAGTCATATGCCCCCTTTTGATTCAGTCTTTTTGATAGCCTAGGGATATTTAATCATGTTAGTGGATTTGCATCATTGATATGTTTTATTATAGCTAGCTTTTAAATTAGTTTACTTGTTCTTGCTTACACATCCATGAATGAAATCTCATGCGATTTTATAATTTTTGTGTCTAGTTATTTACAATGTAAAATATTAAACACTCTCAATCTACATAAAGTAGCGAACAATTGCTAGTTGCAATATATGATGTAAATGATAGTTCTGAACCCATTGAAGTGACTGTTGTAAGCACTAGTATTGATATCAAAGGTAAGAAAGGTAAGAAGAGAAAATCATCTGTCTGAGAATATTTTGTAGATGTTAAATTATCATTTGTTCAATTTCGTTGTTGTGGGGAAAAAATTCTCAAACCAAAGTCAGGCACAACCTCACAGTTTCTTAGGTTCGTTAAGGAATGTGCTAAGATAAAAGCAAAGAATCAACAACAAGTTGACTTATCATATAAGAGAAAAGATATTGAACTTCTTGCCTTTTGAAGCTGGCATTTAATTAGAGATTCTTATTTTCTATGATCTTTAAAATTATGATCAACAACTCATAAGAGAGGTGATTGCAAAAATGAAAATTTTACATGAGTATCCATTCATGATGGTCGAACAAACTTGGTTCAATATATTGTTGAAAATGCTGAATCCTCACTTTCAAAGTGTTTTAAGAAACACCATAAAAAATGATTAAAATTTATGAGTGTGGGAAATAAAAGCTTGAATCTTGCCTTAAGGACCTCTAATCAGACAATAGAATATATGTACTTGACTACCCATTATATCGATGAAACATAAAAGTTAAAGAAGGCTATTATCAATTTTATTGAGTTAGAGCCTCTACACACGGGCACTTACAATTAGGATCCTATTTGTGATTGTTTGTTGGAGTGGATGCTTAAGGAAAAATCTCTACAATTACTTTAGATAATGCTAGTAATAATGATGTGTCAGCCAATTCATTAAAAGCAAATTTTCAATCACGAGGAAAGCTGCAGTTTCATAGTTTTTTTTTCATGTAAGATGTTGCGCACATATTCTTAATATAATGATCCAAGATGGGCTAAAGAAGGTTCATGAAATTATCAAAAATATCACACAGTCGGTGAAGTATTTGAAAAAATCCCCTACAAGATTGCATAAGTTTGTAGAAGTGATAAAACAATTAGGATTTGCAACTACAAGGTCACTGTTCATTAATGTTTCTTCTAGATGGAACTCAAATTTCAACATATTGGAGTCCGCATTTATTTATCGCAATATGTTTCATCACTATGTAATTGGAGATAGGTATATTCAAAATAGATGAAATATGTGAAAATTAGAAAGTTTCTTTCAGTTTCAATAATGTTACAATGATGATCTCTAACACTTATATCCTACTTCAAATAAATTTTTACCTGCAGTTATGCATGTTAAGATGATTTTGATAGAAGAGTCATTGTCATAAGATGATTATATGAGAAATATGTCTATAATTATGCAAATCAGATTCAACAAATATTGGGGGGAATGTAATCTTCTAATGTTTATTGTAAAAATTTTGGATCCTAGATTGAAACTCAAATTTATTAGCTACACATTCCCGTAGATATACTCACATCATGCGGTTGAGCAAAATCTTAAAACAGTCAAGATACCTTGTGGGAAATATATGCAGATTATTTTTTGATAGCAATGTTTCAAATGATGGATCTTTATCTGCAGATGATCCTATGAGTTCCACAAGTAATATTGACGTTGTGTTTGAGTTTCAAGATTTTTTTGTAGCTTCTAGATCCGTGGAACCATTGAAACCTAATTTACAAGTATACCTTAAGGAGGGATTATTTGTGTGCTCGACTGAGAACTTTGATGCTCTTGATTGGTGGAAGATGAATACATGAAAGTATCCCCAACTTTCAATTATGGCTCGAGATAGTTTATCAATACCTATAACCATGGTTGCGTTAGAATCTTCTTTTAGTGATGGAGATAGGGTGTTTGATGATTACAAAAGTTGTTTATCCACTAAAACCATTAATGCATTGATTTGTGCTCCAAGTTGGATTTGATCTACTCACAAAATGCAAAGACACTTATAGTAATCATTTCATTAAGTATACAGTTTTCTACTTTCTAGTCTATTTTATTTATTCTCAAAACTACATATCAATATTTATTTTTATTATTTATTTTCAGCAAGAGATCCTTGATGAGAAAAAGCGTAACATTCTACTACCACACATATGAAGCCAACTTAACCAAGTCTCATCTATACATGTCCTTTAATTGCCGAGAATTGACATTATTATTGTAAATTTGAATTTTAGACACTTAATATTATTTTCATATTCAACTAGAGATACATTTAAACTTTAAATTTTTAATTCTATTAATGTCATAGATGCTGATTTATTCAGATACTTCTTGATCATTCCTTTTTGCTGGGGTATTTATGTTTGAGCAACGATGATTTCCAACATTTTCATTAAAATTCATCCATACTTATAAATGTTTGATAAAAGATATTTATAGTATTTGGAAGGGATTTTAAAGTACTTTCTTTAGGTAAGTTCTGAGCTCAAATTCATTCTTCATTTACTTACTATTACTTGTCTAGTTTTAACTGTTTTGGTTGTTGGCTCAACTCGTCATTTTCATTATTGGTTTTACTTCTTGGTGGCTCACTTTAGTAGTTTGGTAAAATTAGCTTTTTATGAGAATCTCGCTTTTTTTATGAGAAGCTAAAAAGTTGGTTTTTATATTGGAATTATTCTTTTGAGCATGCAAATTAATCAGAGTTTTAATTTTTTTCTTAGTTGACTGTAGAACCATAGAAAAATAGCAAAGTTGTAAGGTTAATTTGCAAGCATGTACTTACTTTAAGAGAAATATTGAATTTGGAAGGCATAATATGGAAATTTTAATATTGTTTTTGAAGTGGAATTCATAAGCTGTTGAGTTAGTTTGATGTAGAACTGAAAATCAATGTATTAGTTTTTGAAGTGTAGTTTTAATATTATTCACATTAGTGGACAAGCTTTGAATGTTTAGTCCTTGATTGAGTTCCTCCATTCTTCTCGCCTCCTTAACATCTAAACCTGCTTGTAGAGATAGAGACTCCAACTGGACCTGTAGTTGGAACTCTTTCAAGGGAACTGTGAATGACTCATTTAAATCTCGTCCATTTTATTCATTTGATCATGTTGTTCTGTGCCATGATCAACTTTCGCGAGCTTGTTGAATGTAAAATGCAATATTAAAATGATTCAAATTTAGTATAACTCTAAATGCTCATTTTTAACACCACCAAAATCAATTGCTCAGAGGAATAATACTCATCTACAATACTTACAAAACTCCTCAAGAATCTTAATCAATATTTAAATGTATTGTATAAACTTGGATAGATTTTGTTTGAATTGGTTCAAAGTGGCCCAAAAAAGCAGCAGCCCGAAGTAAAGATAGAGTAAGCTTTGGTAAATCTAGCCTTTAATTACTATAAAAAAATCATTATTTATTTAATGATAGATGATCACCCCTAAATGTGCGTGTTTTTTTTAATGTATATTTACTTCAACTTCAATCTCCTGCGGAGACACCAAATACTTGATCTAACCCATGATTACACAGATATTTAATTTCACAGCTAAAAACTTAACCCAATTTTATTATGGTGGCTAGTATGCAAAACAAATATGTTGAAGAATTTTAAAATTTAATTTATCTTTCACATATTAGGGTTCTATGCAAGTGCATTTATTGTTTCAAGTAGTATAGGGTTTTCTTTTACGACCAGAGTGTTGATCTAATGGAGAAGATAAGTAAGAATCCCTTAGGCTAATTCTAGTCTACTACTATCAGGCTTAAGTTTGGAAGGACGATTAAGGGTGTTTTTCTAATAATGAATCCTAAATACAAACCTAAATCTAAAGATAAACATAACTAGAGAAATTGTTTTGGAGAATTTTTGAGAAATTAAAAACAACCATTCATTTGCAGCGTCCAACATAATGTGTAGGAATGAAATGCTTAGAATTTGATGTTGTTAATGACAAATAGGAGTATACCTGCTCCTTTACCCTTTCTGAGCATAAAGAACATTAGCTAATCTAAAGTTAGCTATAGCTTGTGTGATAGTGCTGTGTAGATTCTAGCATCTCACTTCTAGTTACCCACTGTGCCCTCTTTATAAGAACTACTCGAGACCCTTAGTTCCAAAATTAGACCAAATTGCTAAAGGATCTAGCATTTCACCCTAGAAACACCAATTCTACGCCCATAAAAACTTATTTCCCTCTCTATTTGAGCTAACAAGTGGACTGAGTCGGCCTTCCATCCTAAAGGGTAATGTGGTATTCACAAGTTGGGTGAAATCATATCCCTCCCAGCTCATTATGTTTCGCAACGGATTTTAACCTCACAGGTGATCAGTTTATAAAGTAAATTAAGAGCTGATGAAAATACCATCACATTAATGAAATAAGGTAGATCTAAGCAATTCTAAATTCCTAAACATGCATCTATTTCATTACAAAATAATGTAAAATGAAGATAATTACATAAGCAGTAAACGAATTGATAAAACTATGTAATAATTTATGTGCCAACGAGGAACATAAGTCTACTTACCCTCTATTGAGTATATAGGTACGCTCAATATTTTATTAGTTTTATGCAAATATCTGTCACCTAGAAGCTCTTAGTAGAAACAAATCATTAAATTATATTTCCTTAAAAGTTGCATTGTGATCCTGACTTATATATGTCAAAGCAATGTATACAATTATATTCTTAATTTTTCCTTGATTATAATTCTTACTTTGAAACGATGCCAAAAACTTGATCACCAGCAAAAATTAGGAAAAAACTTGACTTTGAAGCAAATAAGAATACACTTATTATATTTAAATATGAGATATTACGTAAGAATGCATATCATTATCAAGTAATATATGACATTTTGATTAAGCTGTGAATATCGAACCCATAGAGACAACAACAATATCCAACTAAAAATCAAAAGAAAATAGATAGCAATTTCTACTTAGCAAAATATTCTTACTCAAACTTTAGATGCTATAATAGAAATGAAAGTTCGTTTCTTTTTGTAATTTTTTATAATTGAAAATAAAGTAAACAACTAACTAAATTTAACTAGATAATTGTAAGATGAAAGCAATATAAATAAATTATTTTTTTTCCTTATCATGGATCAATAACAAGTATAGTAATTCTGTTGTGGAAATATTCAAATTGTGTTACGCCAAATAGGAGCAATAATATTCTTTACCCTTACTAGAGATGCTATAAAGAACATTGGCTAATTTAAAGTTTGGATAGTCTTGAAGATAGGTTAGGCAAGAAAGATACTAGCTCTCACTCTAGAGTTCCCCTCCCCCCACTTGGAGGCTAACATCTCGTATCAAAACCTAAAACTATAAATCAAATTGGAGGCTTTAGACTGTCAATCTAAAGTCCTCTAACTCTACACCCTTTAAAGTTTATTTCCCTATTTATTTGCACTCAATAATATGAATTACATTCTCATCCATACAACTTCATGTAATTTTTACCATTTGTTGACTGAGACAATACCATCTTGGATCTTACATATTCTTACAACAAGTATTAACATCTTAATTGGTAAAATCAAGAAGTAAATGAAATATAAGGTTTAAAATCATCACAACTTTTTCGAACATTAAAGACTAATACTTCACGCAACTTCCATCCAATACTCAATCACTTATCATTTTAAGGATAAATATAAAGAAAACTACTCAAAATTTATGAAGAAAACACAACCACACTTAAGTTTGAATGTAGAAATCTGCAAACAAACAAGAAGTATAAATTAAAACTAAATGTAGTCACAAAGATAAAAACTTATTTAAAAACCTCTTCACCAAAGTAAAAACACAACCACACTTAAGTTTGAATGTAGAAATCTGCAAACAAACAAGAAGTATAAATTAAAACTAAATGTAGTCACAAAGATAAAAACTTATTTAAAAACCTCTTCACCAAAGTATTGAAGTTCTTTTGAATCTCTTCCTTCACTTACAATACAAACTACAACTTAAAATAAAAAGAAAAGTGGCTGCGGCGGTGATGGGAGGCGACGGTGTGTGGGCAACCGAAATGGGGGTTGACGATCTCTCTTCTCTTCAATCCAAGTCTTCTTTTATAATTTTTCAAAAGGAGTCTTGGTGTCTCTTCAAAATATGTCCGCATTCAATGAATCTTCTAGAATTTGTCTTCTTTTAAAAGCCAATTAAATGAATTTTCATGTCCATTAACTATTTCCAATGTTTTCACCAAGGGTTGCTTCAAACACCTCTTCAAAAATTTGTCCAAATTCAATGAATCATCAAGTAACTACTTCTGGCGCTTAAATGCAGGGTACTGGGCACTTAGACATTGCTTTCTACTGGAGCATAAGCGCCAGTCCTAAGTGCTTAGGCGCCTTAGTTCAATTTCACACCTTCTGCATTTTTGCTCCAATTTTGATCTTTTTTTACTCCTTTCACCATTTTTCATCCCTTTGATTGTACCTAAAATAAAAATACACAAATATCTTCTATTGAAGTGCAATATCATAAAAAATAGGTATACAAATGTGTAGATAAAGACTATATATTTTATGTGTATTAAAATCCCACAAACTTAAAATGTTAGTTGTCCTCAACTGACACTCTAATATTTTAAAACCAAAATAATTAGATTATGTAAATGAGTATCTTGAGGATATTCTAAAATTTTGATGTAGAAAATTTAGAAAAAAAACATTAGTAAATGAGACCAACTTAAAATTTAGAAATTTTTAACTAAACAAGTCTCAAAATATGAGTTTCTTTCTAGTTCAGAACTATTGTAAATTCTCCAAATATAGAGTTTAGACATTCTATCTTCTCAACTTAAAATTTTTTATTATTCTTACTATATTATATCCTTAAGCTTAAGAGTTTCTCAAGTCTTATACATTAAAAAAGATTAGATGTGGAACCAATTTTTGATTAGGCACTAATCTTCAAGCTTCTCCTCCCCTTTTCAACTTTTTTTTAAGTGAGGATTACTATATCCGGATAGGCCTTTAATGATTTTGAATTCCACTTCTCCTTTCCGAAAGTAAAGTTCTGATATAACACTTTTACTTAAAAATATAATACTAGTTTTGAAAATTATTTTCAATAAAATAAATTTAAGTATTGAAAATAAAAGTCTAACACTTCTAAATTTTTCAAAAATACAAATTTTCCCACTAAAGATAGTTACACAATATTTATCATTTCCACACTAAAAATTGTTAACTTTAATTTTTTTTTCATTACTAGAAGGCTTAACTAAATTCTTTTACTCATTTCTATATTAAAAATATAACTTCCTTAATATAAATTCATATACATAATATATATTTTTTTAAATCAAAATCAAATTTATTTGTAGTACATTTGAGAACAACTAAATTTTAAGTTTTATAAAAATTTTTCATTCCCCTTGATGTGCGGAAACTTAGGATTAAATTAATAACAAATATGCAATGTGACCCAAATAATAATGTAACTTTAATGAAAATAATTTATCTTTAAAACCTCTTTTAAACTCCTAATTCCCTTTTACATATAACAAAACGTTGGAAAATCCTAAAGTAAGTTTTGGAAATTAATTTATAACAAAAACTAAAAAATATATAAAAGTAAAGTGTGAAATTTGAAAATTGACTACTTAGGTGAATTCTAATTAAAATGCTGCTGTAAGATTACAGAATTTAAACTAAACTTAAAACTAAACTTTCAGAAATAAAATTACAAAAATTAAACAAAGTTTTTGTTTTGAAGGAAAGTTCAAATTTAAGAAAGCATCATTCCCCTTTACAATGAGTATATGGATTGTGAAGAAATTGAAATCATTGAAAAATAAATTTAAAAATTGTTTTGTGCCAAATTATCTAGGAAGAATCCTTTTCTTTACCCTCTTCCGAGTGCTATAAAGAATATTGACTAATTTAGAGCTAACTATTCCAAAGTTTGGTCCCTAATTTCGTGGTTAAGCTGGGAGGATATTGACTGTCACTCCAGCCCACTACTCCCTCACCTGAGGGCTAACATGCTCGCATTAGTTTTAAATCAACTAAACCAAATTGGGGATTCTAATCTGTCACCTTAAAATTCCCCAATTCTACATCCAACAAAGTTTATTTCCCTATTTATTTGCACCCAATCCCATGGATGACATACTCTCCTATGAAATCAAATGTGATTCTCCCTTTGTTGTTGAAATCATATCTCTTTTTTAGAACATATATTTCTCAACACATTTGAACAATTCAATTGGCCAGATTGAAAAGTAAATGAAGATCAGAGTTTAAATCGTGACAAATTATTGACATTTGAAACTGTAGAAAACAAAATCAATTCTTCACAAAACCATTTCTTTAAAGTAGGGAGAAGGATAAAGAAGACTACTCAGAATTCATGAGAAGGATAGATAAAACACAAACTTCATATATAAAAACAAGTTTACAAACAAAAGAAATGAAAAATACAACTTATCTCACAATCCTTCCCAAGCAAATCCCTAGAAGTTCTCTCCAAGCCTTTCCTTCTATATAAGCACTCTCAATTCTCTCTTAAAAGTGTAATGAAGAAGAAATCTCTCACCTTTACTCTCCTCTTACAACCCTAGAAGCAATCTCCAACCCCTTGACTTTCTCTCTCTATGTGTCCCTCTTGGTTCTCATGCCACCACTCCTTTCTCTCGCCTTTTTTCTTGTTAGCCCCCCTTAGAAGTTCTTCTCCAAATTTATTTTATTTTGGGCTAACTCCTCTGAAAAGGTTTTCAATTTTCCTCCAAATTTAAAAGATGTGCCTCTTTGATCCAAGAGTCAAATCCCTTCAAATTCAAACCTTTCAAAGTGTCTAGGTGCATTGAATCACTCCATGGGGTGTTTAAAATAAGTGTCCCTTTGAAAACTCGCACAAAATTTGTCTCAAACATCCTTAATTTGAAGAAGTCACATCTGGCGCTTCATGCGCTGATCTGGCGCATCATGCGCTAACACTCTGGATTTTGGTGCATCATACACCAAACCCCAAAATTGGTTGTTTTTGCTCTAAATTTTGCTCCTTCTGCCGTTTTGTCTCCAAATGCCTAAAAATGGTATACCTGCAACAAAAAGCAAAAAAATGCCTTTATTTAAAGTGCAATATCACCAAAAATAGGCATAAAAGGGGTACTTAAAACAGTATATTATTTTTGTGTATCAAAATCCTCCGAACATAAATGTTGCTTGTCCTCAAGTGACACTTTTATTACATAAAAGCATATGACTTTAGGATAGAGATTAACTTATCGCTTCTATACTTTAGTTCAAGAAATATAATAGCAAAAACTAAGAAAAACCTTTAATAACTTAGGTTTAAACTCTAATTCTAGGAATATTTAGTAATGAAATTTAAGATTTCTGAATCTCTATTCATTTCAAGTAGAATCGCGATTTGTCATATTAAGGATATTTAAGAACATTCATATGAAAAAGAATTGCATGAAAACTTTACTAGGAATGCTACTAAAACTTCATTACAATCTTAGAAAGTGTAATAAAGCTCCTTTCGCAAGTTGATTCAAGTGAAACCAATTTTTTATTAGGCATCTCCTCAAGCTTCTCCTCACCCATTTTTTTTTTATTTTCTTTTTCTTTTCTTTTTTTCTTTTAGGATATTTTTAATCCTTTTTTTTCTTTTTCTTTTTCCTTTTTTAAGTGAGGATTATTATATTTAGATAGCCTTTAATAGTTTTGAACATCACGATCCTCTTTTTAAAGTCAAAACTCTACACCTCTCCTTACTTAATAAAGTCATAATGGGTTTTTGATTTTTCATAAAGCCTCGTTCCTTTCTTCTTACATGAAAATCTAAAATTCTTAACACTTCAAAAATATAAGTTTCCTTTATTTAAATTAGAAAAACATAATCTTATCATATCATACCAAACATCTTTAACTTTAGAATTGAACTTCATTATTAAAAAAATTTTAGCAAAATTTACTATAGTATTTATAAACATAAGTATAGTCATTTAAAGTTAAATATTAATATCCCAAGCCATGTTAAATTAAATATAGTTACTTAAGGACAAATAAAATTTAGCTTTCTCCATTTCAAAAGAAAATTTTCTTTCCCCCCAAACTTAAATTTTAAAATGATTTTAAAAATATTTTAGTACAAAATTTTAGTTGGTGAAAGAAAACAGTAAATGCATGAAAATAAAAACTAACCTGTAGAGGATTTTTGAACATGAAATTGGATTTGTATACTGCAGGTACTAAATGTAAAACTACATATAGGCTTTAAAGCATTAAATAAAACATAATATATTTTAAAGAACTTGCTGGGAATTAAAATAGAAATACTAAAACTAAAAAACAAAAAATAAAAATACTACACAATCAACAAGCTCAAACTGAAAATACTAAAACTAAAACTGAAAAGTAAAAAGTCTACTATTACTATTACAAATTACAGATCCACAACACAACATAAAAATCTTAAATCCAACAAATCTCAAATAAAAGTGCAACACAGTACAAACAAATATACAAACATCATATAATATCAAATCAAACTTAAACTAAACTATCAGTCCTCATCTCCTTCCTCACCATCATCGTCATCTTCTTCTTCTTTTGCCTTTTCATCGTCATCACAAATGAGAGCATAGGGAACAAAGTTGGGGCAAGCAAAAAAGTTCACATTAGGTTCACCCATGAAGTGTCTAACCAGAGCATTTTGAAAATCTATATCATGCTGAACTCTTCTCTGTTGATTTTCATCGTTATATGCATTAATTGCTTTATCTCTCCCAACTGAGTCTGTATATTAATGATATCATATTGTTGAATCATGAGTTGGTCCATAATACCTTCCAACAATGCAAAACTAGAAGTAGATGCCCCTGCAGCAGATGTAGAGGGAATATCCCTTCTTCCACTTCTAGACTCAACAAATGAGTCTACTCTTTGAATTATGTGCCTCCCAATCGGATTTAGAGTTTATAATCTCTCTTCATTTCTATGGGATTCAACTCCTAATTGTTCACATAGAGTGAAAATCAGGGACAGGATATCCCAAGCCTCCAGCAATAACACTACTAGTAATACTCCAAGCGTGATGAACTATAAGAGCACCAACGTTTATTGCCTTCATGTTTTGAATGCTATAGTTCACAACTCGATCCTTTGTAACATCAGCAAGATAATTTGTAGGTAAAAGTCCGTCAGAGATAAAGTGATGTGATACTTTGGACTGATTCGTCAACATGGAAGCGGGGAAGTTAACTATTTTGTTTTTTTCATCTTCCACTCCCCTCTTCCATTAGTCAAAAAGGCAATGACTTCTTCCAGTTATGAATCAGTGATAACAAAAGCAGAATATTCATCATGACATTCCTCAGCCCATATAATGCATTAATCCTTTCGGAGGTAAACTCAACTTGCGTACCTCTCACCAGAATATGATCTCCCGCAGTGAACCTTAGATTGGCATAGATATCCCGAACCATCGGGACGATCGCTACAACAGTGAAGTAGCAAAATTGCTCCTAATTTCTGGTGAGAATCAACCTTTCAATCTTGCTTCTCGGGTTCGCAAACACCCTTTACTGGTAAACGCCCTTTACTGGATCATTCTCCGACTCTCAATTTGTGTATTGTAATAGTGTTGGGCCTTGAATTTAACAAACTTTCAAGCATCAAATTTGCCCGACGTTCTTCCTCTTTTTGTGCGGGGAGTCATCGGAGATTCTGCAAAAGTCCAAATAAATTCCAAATAAATTACTAAATTGCAAATCTAACTCCCTAAGCAAGATTATTTGGTAAGAAATTTTTCACCATAAGTTTTGTTCAAGCATTTTCATCAAAAATATCATTTTTAGGACCTTACAAAATCAATGGTAAAAATCAAAAATTTCTAAGTTAAAGTGAATCTCTTACCAAGAGAAGATGAAATCTATGATTTTATGCCTCCAAATCCTTCTCCTTAGCCCGCAATGTGATACCCTAAACTAAAGGTTGGAGGTGGAAGACTACCAAGCGGCAAAATGGAGGTTTTTCATGCAATTTTGCAGTTTTTTAGGCAATCTGGTGTGTTCAGACCTTTGGCGCACCATGCACCAAATCTGACGCATCATGCGCCAAGGCTCTGTAAGTTGGCGCATCATGCACCAATCTAGCTCATCATACTCCAGAGCTTATTTTTGTTAGATCTCAGCCGTACCGCTTTACGTCAACCTCTATTTTACTCAAATAAACATTTTTAAGCATAATTAAACATCAAAATAACACCAAATTTTCACAAACAACACAAAACTCATATTTACATACGAAATGAGCGTTATTACAAACTAACATTTTTCAAGCCAACACATAACAAATTCAGTGTTCTAGAGCAAACCAACGTCCTAACACTCAAAAGCTAAACAACAAACTTCAAAGAAATAAACATAGATAATGCAATAATAGTAAGTAAAGGTAATCCAACATAACAAACTAAAAAAAAATACTAGATAAAATGTTTCGTACTTAACTCAACTTAAAAAGTCTTCTTCACTTTCGACCTCCTAGATATCTCCTATAGACTGGTAGTGCACATACAAATTGTAGAACGACCGAAATGGAAATTCATCAATTGAATTTTCCTCCTAAATCATTGAATTTTCCTCCTAAATCCACACATGCTTCTTGAACATACATACCAAACCATCTTCAATACACCCTGTATGTTCAAAATGTTCCTTGAGTCTCCAATCCAGGTGATCCAGCATTTCAGAAATATTCTCAATTGCATGCATGAGATTATGCACCTCTTTCTCTATCTCTTGATTCTCTTTAAAAGTGTACTCAAGTTGTAGTAGGGCTGAATAAGTGATGAATTATGAGATTGGGTTGAATAGGTGATTAATTCTGAGATCCTTGATCCATTAATACATGACATTTTAATCTCCCATTCTAATGCAACTGCAGTAGACTTTAGGATCCATCAGCTTCCACGGCAGCAGTACTTTCTCCAACTTTCATAAGGTACTTGCGATTGACTGCAGAGTTGGAAAATAGTAGATGGATGTCCCAATCCAGTTACAGATTCATTCAAGATCAAACTCAAAACAAATTTTACAATTATGGCTCAAATATCAGCAAGTTTTCTAGTTTGAATACAGTAGTTCAGAATAGCACTCTCCTTCATGACCTTACTAATTTTCATAGTAGGCAGTAATTTTGAGGAAATGAAGAAATGTCATGCCTTTGAAGTATGATTTAACAATGCTGAAGAAAAACTAACATTCCCATCATCTCGGGCTTCCCAATTAGCATCTTCATCCGTAAGATAACTGTAGAGTTCATCCATGTTGTCTCTTGTAGGGGTAAAATTTGTATAGTGGCAGACAGGCATGTTCTCGATCATAAACATTTTGTTGATTCTCGAAGGAGTGAACTGCACAAAACTGCCTTGCACATAGATCATTCCTTGGTTGATCCCATGAAGATTTGCATAAAATTTTTTCACAACAGGGATGACTGCAACGACAGTAGTTTAACAAAGCACTTCCTAATACCTCTGCGCAATAACTTCTTCGAATCGAGTATTCGACGTGTTGAATCCTTGATTCACAAATTCCATCTCTTTCATAAGCCTTTTCTTCACTATAACACAATCATTTAACTTTTGTGCATCAAAATTGATGAACTTTCTTTGGTTGAAAATTCTAAATCTAGCAGAGTTTCTAAAGTGAGAAGCCATATGAATTGAAAAGTGGTGACTCTTCCCTCGTCCCCCCCCCTAAAATATGTCTTGGAGTCAGTTCTTAGAAGTTATTTGAAGGTGTTCCCACCAAAAACCACCAAAATCATCATTTAAAATGTTTAAGTCATTTTTTTCTCCGCGGCGCATCATGCGCCAGTCCCAAAATTTTTGTCATTTCTATTTTGATCAAATAAATTCTCAGTCTTTCACAACATTAGGCAAACAAAGATATTTCTAAATATTTTTCTCAAATACACAGATTACATAAAGACATAAACATAAAACATACATATAATATTTTAAACTAAAACTCAAAAATCAAAGTAAACAACGATACATATGGGTTGCCTCCCACAAAGCGCTTGGTTTAATGTTGTCAGCCCGACATTGCCAATCTCATTCTGGGTGATCCAATATGATAGTATCTTTAACATTTGATCTTCGACCATCAAAATAAGATTTAAATTTTTGCCCATTCACTTTAACTATTCTTCCAGTCTTGGGATCTTCAATATTGATATTAGCTGCTCCATAGGGATAGACTTTTATAACTCTGAAAGGCCCTTTCCACCTAGATTTCAATTTTCTTGGAAATAATTTCAATCTTGTATTATATGATAAAACTTTCTGTCTAGGTTCAAATTCTTTTTTTTATTATCTTTCGATCATGTCATTCTTTCATTTTTTCTTATAAATTATCGCATTATCGTAAGATTCATTCCTAATTTCCTCAAGCTCATTTAATTGCAATAATCTTTTCTCGCTAGCTTCTTTCAAATTGAAATTAAATTCTTTTATCGCCAAAGAAGCTTTATAATAAGCTTTACGTTCCAATTCAACTAACAAGCGACAAGTCTTCCCAAAAATTAATCTATATAGGGATATTCTTATATGTGTCTTATAAGATGTTTATCCTGTATGCCCATAATGCAGTATCTAATCTAATGTAATGTAGTATTTAATCTAGCAAATCAATCCATTTTATTATGATTTATAATTTTTTCAAAATTCTTTTAATTTCACACCTCCGCTAAACCACTAGTATGGGGATGATAAGCAGTAGCAATGTTATGTATTATATTATATTTTTCCACCAATCTTGCAACTGTTGCATTTCTAAAATGAGATTCTCCATAAATTTTGAAACACTCCGAGCATCACATCTAGGTAAAGTGATTGCTTCTATCCATTTTGAAACATAATCCTCCGCAATCAAAATATATATATTTCCAAGCGAAGGCATGATGGTCCCATAAAATTTCAATTTCCAAATTAAAATTTAGAGGCATTTCATTTCTTCTAGAAATATTACCTACTCTCTGACACCGATTACATGTTTTTATACATATGCTAACATCTCTAAATAGAGTAGGCCAATAAAATCTAGATTGTAAAATTTTTCGAGCAGTTCTATCATTCTCAAAATGTCCTCCAACTTCAGAATCATGGCATTTTTTAACAATCTCCTGAATTTCTATTTAAGACACACATCGTATTATAATAAAATCTTTACATTATTTATACATATAAGGATCATCCCAAAAATAAGATTTTGCATCATAAATGAATTCTTTTTTCATAAATGAATTTCTTTTCCTATTGTTTTGTCAGCCCATAAGGTAGAATACCACTAACAATATAATTCACAATATCAGCATACCAAGGTATTTCCCAGCCTTTTACAGCATAAAGTTTTTCATCTGGAAACCATCAGGAAAAGTATCTTTAATCTCTCTCTCCAAATCAAGTATTTCTTTCTATTTTAACCTTGATAGATGATTGGTTATTTGATTACCAATCCATTTCCTATCAATTACTACAAAATCATACTCTTGCATCAGAAGTATCCATCTAATTAATCTTGATTTTGCATCCTTCTTTTGCATCAAATATTTAATAGCAAAATTTTAAGTATGCACAACACATTTATTTCCAATCAAATATGATCTAAACTTATCAAAAGCATACACAATGGCTAATAACTCTCTTTCAGTGGTGGTATAGTTAATCTGAACATCATTAAGAGTCTTACTAGTATAATATATGACCTTGAAAATCTTATCATATTTCTGTCCTAAAATAACTTCAATTGCATAATCACTAGCATTACACATTAATTAAAAAGGTTTCTCCCAGTCTGGTGAAATAATTATAGGAGCAGTGATCAATTTTTTCTTTAAAGTTTCAAAGGCCTTAAGGCAATCTTGGTTAAAATCAAACTTTGCATCGTTTTCTAGAAGTTGGCATAAAGACTTAGTAATTTTTGAAAAATCTTTGATATATTTCTTATAGAATCCAGCATGTCCTAAAAAGCTCCTAACTCCTCTTACAGTAATAGGTGGAGGTAGGTTTGATAAAATCAAACTCCAAAACTTTTTCAAGATAATTTAAGCATGCATCAAATGATGTTCCAAATACAGAGAAATCATGCATAAACACTTATATTCCATCATTAATTAATATAGACATCATACATCTCTAAATTGTTGCAGGTGCATTACATAATCCGAAAGACATTCTTCAAAAAGCAAAAATACCAAAAGGACTAGTAAATGTTGTCTTTTCTTGATCCTCAAGAGGAACAGGAATTTGATGACAGTCGGTATATCCATCAAGAAAATAAAAATATTTGGTCTAAAAATGGTAAAGGGAAGCGATCTTTCCTAGTGGCAGTGTTTAATTATCTATAATCAATGTAAATACGCCACCTAGTAACTTGTATGATAGGTATTAATTCATTATTCTCTTGTGCTTCAACAGTCACCCCTCCTTTCTTAGGAACACAATAAATTGGACTTACCCAAGCACTGTCCGAAATAGGACATATAATTCCCGCATCTAACCATTTTATAATTTCTTTCTTAACTGCTTCTTTCATCATAGGATTCAATCTTCTTTAAGGATCAGTTCTTAGTTTATGTTGATCTTCCAATAAAATTCTATGCATACAGGTTGAAGAACTGATTCCTTTAATATCAGCTAATGTCCATCCAAAGGCTTTCTTATATCTTTACAAAGTCTATAACAACTGTTATTCTTGTGCATTAGTTAGTTCTAAGGATACTATGACAGGTAGTGTAGATGAATCTCCTAAGAATGCATACTTCAAATGTGTAGGAAGTGTTTTCAATTCTATCGTTCAAGGGATTTCTCAATAGATGAAATAAAATTGTTTTCATTTTCTGCAGGATCTAACATTTCAAATTTCTCCTAAACATAATCCAGTTCTTCCATACTCACTTCCATAGACTCATCTTAGATTTTATCCTCGCCTTGATATTCCATATATTCCTTTTTGAATTCACTTTCATGTCTTTTTGAAATATTCATGGCTTAAATACTCATTAATATCCATTATGAAGCATTCAATCTTTTGTTCTTTTGTAGTGTATCTAATTAATTTTGCAATATTAAATTTAGCCTCTTGATCAGTAACTCTCATAGTTAGTTCTCCTTTCTGCACATCTATCAAAGCTCTTCCAATTAAAGCTCTTCCAGTGGCGTGGAATGGCCTTCCTAAAATAATAGGAATTTCTTTATCTTCCTCCATGTGTAATACAATAAAGTCTACAGAAAAGATAATTTCATCAATCCTTACTAAAATATCTTCTATAACTCCTTTAGGATAGGCAATCGAATGATCAGCTAACTGAAGAATTACAGTTGTAAGTGAAATATCTCTAAAGCCTAACTTTCTAAACATTGATAACGACATAAGATTAATATTGGCTCTTAAATCACATAAAGCTTTTCCATAAAATCGTTTGCCAATAGCATAAGGAGTTGTAAAACTTCCAGTATCTTTAAGTTTTTTAGAAAGCTTCTTCTAAATTACAACACTACACTTTTTGCTGAGTGCAACAGTCTCATTATCTACAAACTTACTTTTCTTATTAAGTATATCCTTCATAAACTTCACATGGCTTGATATTTGTTCGAAAGCTTCAACAAATGGAATGTTTATCTTCAATTTCCTCAAAATTTTCAAAAATTTCAAAAATTGATTATCTTTGTACTTCTGCTTTCAATCCTTGAAGAAATTGAGATAGTGGTCTTTCTACAGTAATTTTCATTGGTTTAATAGGAATTTTTGACCCACAATGAAAATCTTCACCAGAATTTTCATTTTTCACCCCATCTTTTTCAATTTCAACTTCTTATTGAAATCTTTCTTCTAATTCTTTTCCACTTCTCAGTTGAATAGATTTAATTTGCTTCTCATTATGATCTTTAGGATTTACTTCAACATTACTAAGCAATATTTTTGGAGGTCTATTGCTAAGTGCAGTAGCAATACATCCCAATTGATTTTCCATGTTTCTGATTACAACTCATTGACTCTATATTTAACTTCCCATTTGCAATATCAATTCTTCCATTAATTCTTCCCAATATCAATTCTTCCATTGATAAATTTTTCTCCTTACTTTGTAAATTATTAAATCCTGGGGGGTAATAAGGTTTATAAGCTTGATTTCCTTGATTGTTGGAGCTTCCCACTGGGTTTGCAGCATTATTTCACCATTGTGGATTTACAACATTCGAGTTATTGTTACTCCAACTAAAGTTTGGATGATTCTTCCAACCAGGATTATAATAATTTGCATAAGGATTATTAGAACAATTATTTATTGCATTTAAAGTCTCATAAGAAGATTGAGATTCTATCATTTATCCAAATAAGTTCTCCTCAAACACAGGTGCTGTTTGAGAATAATTCATTCCATATTGATATATCTTCTTCGATATAGCGACTATTTGAGCAGCTAATATAGATGTTGCATTAGAATCATGAATACTAGCTACTCTTTTTGGATTTACCCTTTTTGAGGGCCATTGAAAATTATTAGTAACCATCTCTTCAATTAAGCAATATACATTAATGATCCACCAGCAACAACGTCAATTATCAATCTAAGAGATCCAACCAATCCATTATAAAAAGTTTGAATTATTAACCAATCTGACAACGCATGGTGTGGACACTT
Organism: Phalaenopsis equestris; assembly: GCF_001263595.1. Classification (NCBI taxonomy): domain Eukaryota; kingdom Viridiplantae; phylum Streptophyta; class Magnoliopsida; order Asparagales; family Orchidaceae; genus Phalaenopsis; species Phalaenopsis equestris. The sequence goes on from NW_018165157.1 coordinate 285,829, forward strand.
CCTAAGGAGATCTTTAAATCTTTCTCATGCTTCATAAATTAATTACCCTTCAAACTAACAAAAAGATGTAATATCATTTCTAAGCTTAGCAGTTTTTTAAGGTGGGAAATATTTAGATAAAAATTTTTGTGATAAATCTCCCCAAGTTCTGATAGATCTGGGTGCTAATGAGTTTAACCACATCTTAGCCTTATCTCTCAGTGAAAAAGGAAAAGTCTATGTCTAACAGTATCATTCTACACTCCATCATATTTAAATGTAGCACACAACTATAGAAAACTAGCAAAGTGTAAATTGGGATCATCAATTGGTGTTCCCCCAAACTGATTGTTTTGTACCATTTGGATAATAGCAGGTTTAAGCTTAACTGAATTGGTAGCTACAGCAGGATTTTGTATACTCAAATAAATTTCATCTTCTGTTGGATTAGCATAATCCCTTAAAGGTCTCTGATGATGTTCATTTTCATTTCCAACATTACTTGAGTTGTAAGCCATTTTGCTGGAATGATTTTTCTCTTTTTGTTGTTTTTGAATTTTTCTAACAGTTTTTTCGAATTCTGAATTGTAAGGTACTAAGTTTTCAGATCTTATAGTACAAGTAACTAAAAACAAGCAAACATACTTAAATAAGAAAATGTTCAAGACTAAACTACAAACGCTCTTTTTTTTTATATATTTTAAAAATAAAATAAAATAACTAATATTTTTCGTTACTTCCCTGACAACGGCGCCAAAAACTTGATGCTCGGAAACTTGGGATTAAATTAATAATAAATATGTAATGTTACACAAAAAATTAATGTAACTTTAATGAAAATAATTTATCTTTAAAACCTATTTTAAACTCTCAATTCCCTTTTACATATAACGCAAGTATATGTATCATTCAAGTAATACAGGGCTCTAATGGAGTCCTAGATATCGATCCCACAGGGAAGCTGGAAATATATATAAGCTAGCTATTTATATTTTATTCTTAAAATAAAATAAAAATAAAAACAAGGTAAAGTATGAAGTTTGAAGTTAAACTACTCAAGTGAAATGCTACTAAATATGCAAAAGTACGACTACAACAGTTAAGTTAAACTAGATTCCACTAGATGTTAAACTTTCAAAAGTAAAATTGCTGAAATAAAATAAAGGTTTTGTTGACAAAAAGTTCAAGTATGAGAAAACACCCTTCCCCTTTATAATGAAAATATGGCTTGTGAATAAATTGAAATCATTTGAAAAATATATTTAAAAATTATTTTATGCCAAATAGGAGCAATCATATTCTCTACCCTCTTTCGAGCGCTATAAAGAACACTGACTAATCTAGAGTTTGTACCTAATTTCATGGTTAGGCTACGAGGATACTGGCTGTCACTCTAGAGCTCCCACTACTCCCTCACCTGAGGGATAACATGCTCGTATTAGTTTCCAATCAACTAAACCAAATTGGAAATTCTAATCTGTCACCTTGAAATTCTCTAATTTTACATCCAACGAAGTTTATTTCCCTATTTATTTACACCCAATCTCATGGATGACATACTCTCCCATGAAATCAAATGTGATTCTCCTTTTGTTGTAGATATCATATTCCCTTATTAGAACATATGTTTCTCAACACATTTTAACAATTCAATTGGCCAGATCAAAAAGTAAATGAAGATCGGAGTTCAAATCATCACAAATTATTGACATTTAAAACCATAGAAAACAAAATCAATTATTCACAAAACACGGACTTCATATATAAAAATAAGTTTACAAATAAAAGAAGTAAAATTCAACTTATCTCACAATTTTTACCAAGCAAATCCCTAGAAGTTCTCTCCCTTTCTCTCTTTACAAGCACTCTCAATTCTCTCTCAGAAGTGTAATGAAGAAGAAATCTCTCACCTTACCTCTTCTCTTACAACCCTAGAAGATAATCTTCAATCCCTTGACTCTCTCTCTCTCTCTATCTCTCCCTCTTGGTTCTCACGCCACCTCTCCTTTTCTCTCGCTTTTTTTCTTGTTTGACCCCCCCTTTAGAAGTTCTTCTCCAACTCTATTTTATTTTGGGCTGCCTCCTCTGAAAAGAGTTTCAATTCCCTGGAAAATTTAAAAGTCAAACCTTTGAATTCAAAAGATGTGCCTCTTTGATCCAAGAGTCAAATCCCTTTAAATTAGAACCTTCCAAAGTGTCTAAAGGCATTGAATCACTCCATGGGGTGTTTAGAACAAGTGTCCCTTTGAAAATTCACACAAAATTTGTCTCGAACTGCCTTGATTTAAAAAAGTTGCACCTGGGGCATCATGCGACGATTTGGTGCATCATGCGACAGCGCTTTGGATTTTGACGCATCATGCGCCAAACCCCAAAATTGGCTGCTTTTGCTCCAAATTTTGCTCCTTTTGCCATTTTTGTTTCAGATGCCTAAAAATGGTATACCTACAACAAAAATACAGAAATACCTTTCTTTAAAGTGCAATATCACCAAAAATAGGCATAAAAATGTACTTAAAATAATATATTATTTTTGTGTATCATCCCCCCCAAACTTAAATTTTTAATCAAATAAAACCTTTTATCGTCCTATATATTTATATATATATATATATATAAGCAAGAATGAAAACTAAAAATAACATGCTTGCAGGAATATTTACATCCTAAATTCACAAGTATAAAAATTAAAAATAGGAGTAAAAATTTAATTGATCAAATTTTACTTTAACTTAACATGAAAAGATTCATTGGACTCTTATGCAGTGGAGGATAACATAAAAGCAAACAAGCACACTAACAAACATTCCCAACAACTACATAAAGAAAATATCAGGTAGTAAATTGAAAATTCTATACATGAGTTCTTAAGTGAAAGTTAGTAATATTATAAACCTTTCTAAGATTCAGAATTAAGTTCAACACAAACTAACTAAATACACAAAACAACAGAGTTAACACAATTACTACCACATAAACAAAACATAACTACTCACAATAACATAGGTAAATCACAACAGTGTCTAACAAAACAAAACACAACAAAAGCAACAACCTCAACAAATACAGCATAAAACATAACAACAATACAATATAATTGTACCATAAAAAGTTCACAACAATAGATAAAAACTAAACTACATAACTTAGTATACTCTTTTTCCTCCTCATCATCATCACTATCATCACAACGCCGAAAAGCTATAGGCTCATATGATGGATATGTTGGATATGGAGGGGAAACTAAACTTGGTCACCTCTCAGGAGGTTTTCTATAGATGAGTGGAATTTATCGTAATAATCACTATGTCTTCTCATATATCCATTCATATGATCTACATAAATTTTCTAAAATCAATACTTTATCAGTAGTATAGTTGATGTTATCTAACATCCTTTGCAATAAATGTGACTGTGAATCAGATTCAGAAGTCTGACCTTGTGATGTTAAAGCACGTGAGGTAGAAGCATGAGATGTAGAGGCACCTGAAGTGCTAGAAAATCCACCTCTCCAACCAAAGATTGAGTGATGTGAATAAGACTTCACATTAACACTTGTATGGGCTTGAGTGGCTGCAATATCTCTTCCCAGCTATCAAATTTAACACCTTTCTACTCGCATAATGAAAAGATCAAGGATACAAATTCTAAACCTGAAGTAGTAGCAGCGATGACAGAACTGGTGATAGTCTCATAAATCAGAGCTCCAATGTCAATGGGCTTGAACTACTAAATGCAATAGTTCAAGGTAGCTCTATCTCGAGTCACTTCACTGAGGTGGTTTGTTTGCAGTAGAAGAGCAGAAATAAAGTAGTGCCACACCTTTGATGTGGCATCTAACTTTGACGTGGGAAATTTGACTCTTCTTTCATTGGTGATCTTCCACAATCCTCTTCTACCAATCAATGACAATATAATCTCATCCAACTCCTCTCCATTCGGACTATAGTTTGAATAATAACATAACGTACTAGGGGGCAACTGATAAAACAAATTTATTACCTCTGGGGGGAATATTACTTGTTTTCCTCAAACCATGATTCTATCTTCCTAAGATTCAAGGAGATTCACGCAGAACTCCTGAAAAATAGAAATAACAACTAAAACAGAAAATAACAAAAATGCGCCCACTATCGCCGAACAATCAATTCTTCTACTACTCCACCTGGACTCTTAAAACATCGCTCAGGAATTAATTTCCTCTACTGCAGGGCATCACTATATCTATCCTGAGATCTCGAACTAAAAAACTTATTCGAATCAAAATGAGCTTTCCCTTTGCTCCTCTTCATTCTTGGGGCCATTTATAAAAATCATATAAAAGTCACAATGAATCCCAAATTCAACTCAACTCCTAAAACTTTAAACTATCATTATTATGTATTTTCCTTAGATTTTTCTCAAATTTTCACCATGAATAGTAATTTTTGGTCAAATCCATAATGTGCTCAAAATACATGGTGAAAATGCACTTCTAGCCTAAGTAAACCACCCCTAAATGGTCTCATAAGTCTTTAATAACTATTTTCTTCCCTTTCAACACTCATTTTTCTCAAGGTTTACCAATCTTAACAAATTTGATACAATACAAAATAACATAAAATTTCACACAAACAAACACTTATATTAAATAACAAATAATTACAAACATCTGCAATATATAATTTCTCAATCCAAAAAAGTCTTGGATGAGATAGTTCCTAAACACAAACACTAAAAAAACATAGCATTGAAAACACTTAAAACAAATTTAACACTAACAAACAAACACCTAAAATAAAAAAACATTAAACAAAGAACTTAATTCTACTCTCCTTTCGGTGGAACGAATCCTGGCCTATCATTAGTCTCTCCTTGGGCATTTGGAATATAAATCTGATAGAATGAACGGTGATGAAGAACTCTGGTTGAGTCTTCTTCAATCCATTTGTTTTTCAAATACAGAACCTTGTCTGCTTCTTCAAAAAAATTAGTATGACTAAATTACATTTTAAGTTCCCATCCAATATTCTTTAGATGTGTGTTAACTTCCATCACCTTTGCTTCAATGGAAGCCACGTTAGCCTCAATTTTAGTGATTCTCTTCATTATCCCTTCGATACTAACGACTAAGAAATCATTTTACAACTCTTGTGCACTTTTACTAATGAACTTCTTCTTCATAGCTTCCTCCTTCTTCAAATTAGTCTCCCAACATGACATATTTCTAAGAACTCTCACTTTTTGCTTAGAATTTAGGGCTAAAATCGAAGTAGGGTGAGAACTCTCTTCATTCCCTTCTATTTATAGGCTCTAGACCAAGCCTAAAACTACTATACATGTTCCCAGACCACTAACCCACGTTAAAACCCACTAAACCATGCTTAAAACTTCTAGAAATATAATTTAACACGTTTAATGAACTGCTGCGCTTCAGCGTTAGAGCTTAATTTAGCATAACTCAGCTTAATGTCCAAAAACTCATTCTAACATGTATAAGTCATCTATTAAGGTCTTAGAATTATTACTAAATCATTATATATTTAAAATACTACAAAAAACTTCTAAATCAAACAAATTAACATAACATTCAAAATAAATTAACATACCATTCAAAATAAACACACTGATAACTATAAGTTGTCTCCCACAAAGCGCTTGATTTAACATCGTTGGCCCAACATATCCATGCTTATTTTTCTTGACGAACTTTTCCAAATATTAGCCTGTATGGGGATATTCCTATAGAAGTTCTATATGTAATCCTATAAGCCCACAAAGAATAGTCCAGTTTGATTGACCAATCTATTTTGATTGGATTCACAGATTTTTCCAATATTCTTTTGATTTCATGATTGGATAATTCAGCCAAACCACTTGTCTGAGGATGATAAGCGGTAGCAATTCAAATGATAGATCGAAGCTTCATCGAATGATTTTGACATTAATGATCCTCCAGCAGCAGCATCAATGATAGATCTAAGGGATCTTACTAACCCATTATTAAAGTTTGAATGATTAACAAGTTTGGAAGAGCATGATGTGGACACTTTCTAAGGAGTTCTTTAAATCTTTTTCAAGCTTCATATATTGATTCTCTTTCAAATTGAGTAAAAGAAGTAATATCATTTTATAAGCTTGGCAGTTATTAAAGGTTGAAAATATTTAGCCAAAAGTTTTTGAGCTAAATCCCCCCAAGTTCTAATATATCTAGGTGCTAACAAATTTAACCACATCTTAGCTTTATCCCTTAAGGAAAAAGAAAAAAGTCTAAGTTTGACGACATCATTTGATACACTGTCATATTTAAATGTAACACGGTTCTAGAAAACTTGCTAAATGTAAAATTGGATTCTCTGATGGTGTTCCCTCAAATTGATTATTTTGTACCATTTGTATACTTACAGGTTTAAGTTCAAATGAGTTAGCCGCTATAGCAAGGGTTTGAAAACTTAAATGAATTTCATATGCTCTAGGGTTTACATATTCCTTTAACGGTCTTTATAAATTATGATGTTCATTTTCAAAATTTTGAATCTTAATATTATTTTGTGATATGTTTGTCATTTCTTAAAAATTGTGAAGTCCTTTTTATTTTCTGATTTTTCTTATAGTTCATTCTAACTCAAAATCTTAAGGCACTAAACTTTTAGATCTAGAACTACGCAAGCAAAAGATAAAATTTTAGCAAATAAAATAACACACTCGAAATAAAACATTTTTTAATTTTTTGATTTTCAATTTTTTTATTATTTTTTAATTTTCACATTTTTCCAATTTTTTTTTCAAAAATTAAAAAGTACCAAAATTAATTTTTAATTCTCCTGAAGATAAAGCTACATTTTAAATATAGTTTTAAAGTTAAAATGTTTCATCGCTTTCCCCGGCAAAGGCTCCAAAAACTTGACCTGACCTGAACCGCAATTATGTGTATTTTTAATCTCCAAAGTATTGTCAAAAACTTGACCCAAATTATATTCAACGGCTAATGGGAATAAATGAAATGATTTGAAAAATAAATAATAAGTTTTCACACTAGGGGTACTATGCAAGTATATGTATGTTTTCAATTAATATAAGATTTTCCTTAAAAACCACAATATCGACCCCACAAGGAAAGCAAAAAACTCCTAATATTGACTTGCAAAACTCTATCTAAATTGCAGATAAATATGATAGGACAAAAATATCAAAATGTTGGCAATAGATTAACACTAAATTTAAGAGGGAAGTAAAAACTAAATTTAAAAGTTTAATAAAGTTCAAAAGACTAATAAAGAATACAAACAAGTTTGAATGTTATAAAAAGATCTTTCCCCTTGAAAAGAGATGTTAATCAATGTAGGATTTGAATGATGAAAAGGATAAAATGATGTATTGTGTCAAATAGGAGCATTCCTATTCTTTACCCCCTCTCGGTGCTAGCAAAGAACATTGACTAACCTAGAGTTTTCACCAGCTTGTGAAGTAGTGTTGAGTAAATTCTGGCCTCTCACTTCCAGATTACCCACTATTCCCTCTCTATAGAACCTACTATGGACCCTTATGATCCATAATCTAAACCGAATTGATAAAAGAATCTAGTCTGTCGCCTTAGAAACATTAATTCTACGCTCATCAAAACTTATCTACCTATCTATTTGCACTCCCCTCAGATGACCGCAATGACTCTACCCAAGTTGAAATGTGGTACTCACTAGTTGTTGAAATCATAGCCCTCCTAGGTCATTATGTTTCTCAACAGATTTTAATAACACAAATGGCCAGTTTGCAAAGTCAATGAAGAATCAGTGAAAATAATATCACAATGTTTTAAAATAAAAATAAATCATCAAATCATTCTCATCCCACAAGATTAATTCCCAAATACAAGGAGAAAGAAAGGGAACTACTCATAATTAATGAAGATAAAACAAAAACATGTGATTTATATTGAAAGTCAAGTCTTACAACAAAAACTATACAAGATGATTATCTTTATGTCTTCTCTCTAAGAAAATCCTAAAGTTTCTTTGAAGCAGCACCAAACTCTTACGAAAAACAAAGACTCTCACTCACACACACACACACACTAAAACTTTGAGAAGTCACCTATACTACACCCAAAAGACTCTCTAAAGACTCATTTTTTCTCCATAATTTAGCCTTATTAATAGATAATTAAAAAACACCAACGTTCACTTCAAGCACCCCTTCAAAATTCAGTTAAATTCAATGAATATTCTAGAAAGTTGGTTATTGGCGCTATAGCGCCAGTTTGGGGCGCTATAGCACCTAGCAAGCACGATTTTTGCTCCATACAAAATCTTCCATTTTTGCTCCATTTTTTCCTCATTTTCTCTAAATGTTCATTCCATGTACCTGAAACTAAAAACATGAAAAATGCCTTCCTTTAAAGTACAATATTATAAAAAAATATGCATAAAATGAGCATGAAATGTACACAAAAAGTAAGTAATTTTTAGGTGGATAGGACAGCAACACAAAAAATCTCCTTTGAAATGCATGAAAGTAGTGCAAAAAATATCCTATATAAAGCGAGACAATAACACAAAAAATCTCCTCCGAAAAGCACAACAACATGTAACATTGCCCACAAAAGTCACTGCAACAGCCTGGGAAATCTCCCCATAAAGCACAACAGCAGGGCAAGAATTCTTCCATGGAAAACATGACAAAAATGCAATAATGGAGCCCTATTGATTGCACAAACAAGTTGAGGGACTCCAACTTTTTGTTTATGGGAGCCACATTGATCACACAAGGAGGTCAGGGTACTCTAACATTTTTCTCATCTTTTTAGCCTATTAAAAGGCCAATAAATAAAATAATAAACTCAACAAATATCCATAAATGATCAAAATTTGGTGTTTTTGCAGCAACCCCTTGACCTCGATATATTTATATGTAAGGACTTATGAAGTTAACACCACCACTTGAAGATTTTAATCCCCGGCAATGACGCCAAAAACTTAATCCTAAGTAAAGTAAGATTTCAATTATATCTTTAAATAGTAGGGATTCTACACAAGTATATGTATCGTTATCAAATAATATAGCGCTTTCTGATTAAGCCTCGAATATCAATCCCTTGGATTCACAATAGCTTTTAAGAGAAGTTCTAGTTTAGAATAACGCGCCCTAGCTTGGAAGGTCGATAAAGGTTTGGTTTTGATTATATCCTACAATTATAAGTACAATGCTACTACTACTCCTAAACTAAAATACTTAGTGAAAATCAAAAAGTGGGGTTTAATATATTAAAATTACCCTTCCTCATGTAATGAAATTAGTGACATGTGTAAAAGTAAAACAAGTAGTGAGAGAGATTGTGACAAATAGGAACAATTATATTATGTACCCTCGGTCAAGTAATATAAAGAACATTGTCTAATTCATAGTTTAAGGATCCTAAAGTCTGGTTAGGTAGGAGAGATACTAGCTCTCATTGTAAAGTCCCCTTGTCCCCTCACCAGAAGGCTAATATTTAATATTAATACCTAAAACTAAGAACCAAATTGGGGGCTTTAGCCTATCACTCTAAAGACTTCTTATTCTACACCCATCAAAGATTATTTCCCTATTTATTTTCACTCAACCATATGAACTACATTCTCATCCATACAACCTCATGAGATTTTACCATAGTTGATTGAGACAACACCATCACAGATCTTACATGTTCTTACAACGAATTTTAATATGCAAGTTGACTAAGTTTACATGTAAATGAAGAACAAAGTAAAAAAAATTACAATATGTTCTCACTCTCCTCAATTCTATATCCTACACATGCCTACTAATTCATTTTAAGAGGGAAGAGTAAAGAAAACTACTCAATACACATAGAGAAACAATAACAACTTTTCATTGAACAAGACTTTGAAACCATACAAATAAAGTACTAGATTCAAATCAAAATACAATGAAAGTACTTTTTTGATTATGGAAATCAAACTCTCCTTATATAGCATAAGCAATCCTTACAATCCTCTCTAAGAGCAATGTGAAAAGAAAAGAAGAAATCTCTCACTCTCTCTCTCTTTCTCTCTCACATTGTCGCCCCACTCGGGGTTCTTGCCCAAGCCTTCTTCTTCTTCTGCGAGCCATCTTCTCCTCTTCCAATTAGTTCAAGAGTGCTTTTAAAAACATTTCCAAGCCTTATTTATAATTTCTCAAGAGGTGCTTAAGTGTATGTTCAAAAGTGTCCATATTCAATGAATCCTCCAAATAGTGCCTCAAGTGTCTCTTCAAAAGTCTTCAAAAACCTCCTTATAACCACCCCAAATCCTTCTCTAAAGTCCCTTTATCATTTTCAACAAATTTTCTAAGAGAAACATGAAGCACCACTTCAAAAATCGTCCAAATCTGATCTATATTCTAGAAGATATGTTGAAAACTGCCTTCGACGATTAAGCATTGATATTGGGCGCTTAAGCGCCCTCCTCTCTATCTGGTGGCACCTAAGCTCCATGTTTGGGTGTTTAATGATACACCCAAAATATATAATATTTTTATACATATTTTTATACATATTTTTGAGAAATTATGCTTTAATGAAAGGTATTTGTGTGTTTTTCTTTCAGGTACAATCAAAGAATGAAAAATGCTAAGAGGAGTGAAAAATGGTCAAATTTGGAGCAAAAATGAAGAAATGTAAAAAAATAAACTAGGGCACCTAAGTGCTCAGGACTGACGCCTAAGCATCAGGTACCCCACGCTTAAGCACCATAAGTAGTTATTTGATAATTTATTGAATTTAGACGAATTTTTGAAGAGGTGTTTGAAGCAACCCTTGGTAAAAATATAAGAAATATCCCATGGACACAAAAAATCATTCAATTAGCTTTTGAGGAGGCAACTTCTAGAAGATTCATTGAATAAAGACACCTTTTTGAAGAGACGCCAATGCATCCATTGGTTTTTATAAGAAAAGACTTAGAGTATCCAAGATAAAGGGTCAACCACCCATCAGATTTTACAGTAATCATCCATCCAAGTAACTGCCCATCACCACAGCCACCGACCACTTTCATTTTCTTTTTTATTTTGATTATTAATTTGTATTGTGAGTGAAGGAAGAGAATTCAAAGTAACTTCAATACATTTGGTGGAGAGGATTTGAGAAGTGTTTATCTTTATGACAACACTTGGTTTTAATCTAGATTTCTTGTTTATGTGCATGATTTCTACTTTTAAACTCATGTGTGGTTGTGTTTCTCCATGGATTCTGAGTATTTTTCCTTATCTTTTTCCTTAAAATGATAAGTGATTATGTGTTTAAATAAATTTGTGGGAAGTATTAAACTTCAATGTTGGAAGAAGTTGTGATGATTTGAAACATTGTACTTCATTTACCTCTTGATTTAGCCAATTAAGATGTTAATACCTGTTGTGAGAACATGTAAGATTTGATATGATATTTTCTTAGTCAAAAAATGATTAGAATCACATATTGATTTCATGAATAAGAATGTAGTTCATGGGGTTGAGTGCAAATAGATAGGGAAATAAACTTTTCAAAGGTGTAGAATTAGAGGATTTTAGAGTGACAGGCTAAAGCCCCAAATTTGATTTATAGTTTTAGGTTTCGATACGAGATGTTAGCCCTCTGGTGGAGGGAGAAGAGGGAACCTTAGAGTGAGAGCTAGTATCTTCGCTACCTAACCAGTCTTCAAGACTATTCAAACTATAGATTAGTCAAAGTTCTTTATAACATCTCTAGTAAGGGTAAGGAATATAATTGCTCATATTTGGCATAACAAATTTAGCATACTTCCAAAATAAGAATTTTTATACTTTTTACTGATTCATGATATTGAAAAAAATATTTTACTTTTATAGCCTCCATCTTACAAATATTTAGTTAAGTTAATTAGTTGCTTACTTTATTTTCATAAAAAAAAAATTACAAAAACTATCAAATTTTCATTCATATCATAGCATCAAAATTTTAAGTAAGAATATTTTGCTAAGTAGATTTTTGTCATCTAAATTTTCTATTTTTCTTAAGTGCATATTGTTATTCTTGCCTGTGGGTTCAATATTCGGGGCTTAATCAAAAAATCTTATATTACTTGATAACGATACGTATACTTGCGTGGTATCTAATATTTAATTATTATAATTTGTATTTTTATTTGTTTCATAGTTGAAAACTAACCTAGCTTTGGCTTTGGGTCAAATTTTTGGCTTTGTTACTAAGTAAGAATAACTATTAAGAAATTTAAGCATATAATCACATACATTATATTTTACATCCATATACCAAATAATCGGGATCAAGTTTTTGGCGTCGTTGCCGGGGATCGAGAAAAAAAATTACATAAAATTACAAAATATTTCCAAAGAGGTTTTTAGAAAGCAAAAATTTCTATTTTTATAAAGTCTTATTTAAACTTTAAGATTTATTATAGGAATATTGTAGTGTTGTCTTTATATTAAGTTCTAGTTTGTGTGTTTTTATTTTATTTATTTTATTTTATTTTATTTTATATGTTTTATTGTAATTTATGTGCAGTTCAGGTTCCATAGGACTTTTGCCATATGATTCTAAATTATGAAGAACTATTAGAAAAATTTTTAAAAAAATTAGTGAAAAATTTCAAAAAATGGCAAATCAAAATAATCAAAATGTTGCCTTTAAGAGATTATGCAAAACCTACGATGGATGAACTTCATTGTAGTATTCAAAAACCCACTGTAGTGGCTAATTTATTTGAACTTAAACCTACTATTATCCAAATGGTATCAAATAATCAGTTTGGGGGAGCACCAACTGAAGATCCAAATTTACATCTTGCTAATTTTTTAGACTTGTGTGCTACATTTAAATATAATGGTGTATCAGATGATGCTATTAGACTTAGATTATTTCCTTTCTCACAAAGAGATAAAGTTAAGATTTGGTTACATTCATTGTCACCTTGATCTAACAGAAAATTCTTGCTAAATATTTTCCACCATAAAAAACTATGAAGCTTAGAAATGATATTACATCTTTTAGTCAGTTTGAAGGGGAATCTATTTATGAAGCATGGAAATGATTTAAAGAACTGTTAAGAAAGTGTTCACACCATGCTATACTAGATTGGTTAATAATTCAAACTTTTTACAATGAATTAGCTGGATCTGTTAGATTTATTATTGATTTCATTGTTGGTGTTTCATTGATGTCAAAACCATTTGATGAAGTGTATGATTTAATTAAATAAATGGCTACCAATAATTTTTAATGGCCTATTAAAAGGGTAAATCTTAAAAAAGTAGACAATGTTCATGAAACTGATGTTTTGTCATGTTAGCAAATCAAGTTGCTGCAATTTCAAGGAATTTAGACCAATTTGGAATGAATTTTTCTCAACCAATTTCCATGATTGAAGAGAATTCATTAGGCCAAATGGTAGATTTTCAAGCATCATTAGAGACTTTGAATGCCATAAATAATAAGCAGAATAACTCATATTCAAATTATTATAACCCAGGTTGGAAGAAACATAGTAACTTTAACTGGAACAATACTTAGGGTGGTAGTAATCAACAATGGGAGAACAACCAAGTAAACCCATTTGGAAACTAAACAACAAAGGGAATAATAATTATAGACCTAATTATGCTCCAGGTTTCAACGGTCATCCACAATTTAAGGAGAAGAAGTTTTCTATAGAAGAAGTGGTGTTACAAATGAGAAATCAATTACAAATTCAAGGAGCTAAAATTAAAAATATTAAGAATTAATTGGGACAAATAACAATTTCATTAAGTAATACATCCCAAGGAACACTTACTAGTAATACATAATTAAATCCGAAAGACCAGAATAAAGAGCAAGAAAAATCCGTTAAACTTAGAAGCGGAAGAGAATTGGAAGGTAGAGTTCAAAAAGAGACTGAAGTAGAGAGAGAAGAGATTGAAGAACTAAAAGAGGACGCTCCAAAAGGTTTAGAGAGACCTATTTCTCCACTTAAAGTTGATTTAGAAAAACCACCACCTCAATTTCCTCAGAATCTCCGACAACAAAAGTTGGATAAACAATTTTCAAAATTTCTGGAAATTTTTAAGAAACTTGTCATTAATATTTCATTTGCTGAAGCTCTCAAACAAATTTCAAGCTATGTAAAGTTTATGAAGGATATTTTTAACAGGAAAAAGAATTTTGAAGATAATGAGACTGTTGCACTTGGTGAGGACTGCAGTGCTATAATTCAGGAAAAGCTTCCTAAAAAGCTTAAAGATCCTGGTAGCTTTAGAATTCCATATGCAATAGGAGACAGATTTTATGGGAAAGCTTTATTTGATTTAGTAGCAAGCATCAACCTTATGTCATTATAAATATTTAAAAGATTAAGATTAGGAGAAATATCCCCTGTTACTATAACTTTGCAGTTAGCAGATCGTTCAATAATGTAGCTTAAAGGAGTTATAGAAGATGTCCTAGTGAAAGTAGATCAATTTATCTTTCATATTGATTTCATTGTGCTAGATGTGGAGGAAGATAAGGAGATGCCTATCATTTTGGGGAAACCTTTCCTAGCCACAGGAAGATCAGTGATAGATGTGCAGAAAAAAGAATTAAATATGTGCGTCAATGATCAAACAGTAACGTTTAATATTTCTAAATCAATGAAATACCTTACAAAAGGTAAATATGATGAATGTTATAGAATGAATGTGATAAGATATTTAAGTGAATGTCATTTCAAAGCAACTTATGAAGAAAAAATTAAATTTAAAGAGTTGGAACACGAATAAAAAGAGGAATTAGGTCAATATGAAGATTTATTTAACAAAGATTCAAATTATGTTCGAGAAAGTTTTGAAGTTTTGGACACGACAGAAAAAGATACAACTTTTTGTCCATCAACTGAAAAACCAAAATCTCCTGAGCATGAGTTGAAGTTGCTTCCTAAACATTTGAAGTATGTCTTTTTAGGTGATTCCTCTACATTACCTGTTATAATTTCCTCAAAGCTAACTACAGAAAAAGAAGAGAGTTTGATGAAAAATTTAAAGAGTTATAAAAAAGCATTTGGATGGACAATTACTGATATAAAAGGAATTAGTCCATCAATTTGTATGCATATAATTCATATAGAAGAGAAGTGCAAACCCAAGGATGATCCTCAAAGGAGATTGAATCTTATTATGAAAGAATTTGTTAAGAAAAAAATTCTAAAGTGGTTAGATGCTGGAATTATCTACCCTATTTCAGATAGTGCATGGGTTAGTCGAATTCACTGTGTTCCTAAGAAAGGAGAAATAACTGTAACTATGAATGAGTATAATGAGTTAATACCTACTAGAAAAATTACAGGGTGGAGAATATGCATTGATTATAGAAAATTAAATCTTGCCACTAGAAAAGATCATTTTCCACTACCCTTTCTAGATCAAAAGCTGGATAGAATAGCTAGGCACAAATACTTTTGTTTTATGGATGGATATACTGATTATCAACAAATTCAAATATCTTCTGAAGGTCAAGAGAAAACAACATTTACCAGTCCTTATGGTACTTTTACTTTTAGAAGAATGCCCTTTGGTTTATGTAATGCCCCTGCTACATTTCGAAGATATATGATGGCTATTTTTTGTGATTTAATTGAAAAAGGGATTGAAGTTTTTATGGATGATTTTTTAGTGTTTGGAACTTCATTTGAATCATGTTTAAAACATTTATCAAAAGTTCTTAAATGCTGTGAAGAAACAAATTTAGTCCTTAATTGGGAAAAAATGTCAATTTATGGTAGCAGGAGAAATAATTTTGGGACATCAAATTTCATAAAGTAGTATGAAAGTAGACCCTGCAAAAATTCAAGTGATCACTAATTTACCGCACCCAACAAGTGAGAAAGGACATCTTGGATTCTACAGGCAATATATTAAAGAATTTTCAAAAATTACTAAGCCTCTATGCCATTCACTTGAAAAAGATGTAGTTTTTAATTTTGATAAAAAGTGCCTAAAAGCTTTTGAATTATTAAAAGAAAAATTAGTCATTGCACAAATTATTATTGCACCAGATTGGGAAAAACTTTTTAATTTAATGTGTGATGCTAGTGATTATGCTATTAGAGCTGTTTTAGGATAAAATTATGATAAGATTTTCAAAGTTATTTACTATGTTAGTAGAACTCTTAATGAAGCTCAAATTAATTATACAATAATTAAGAAAGAGTTATTAGTTGTAGTGTATGCTTTTGATAAATTTAGATCATACTTAATTAGAACTAAATGATTATGCATACAGATTATTCTGCTATTAAGTATTCAATGAAAAAGAAGGATGCAAAACCAAGATTGATAAGATGGGTTCTTCTTTTGCAAGAATTTGACTTTGAAATAGAAGATAGGAAGGGAGCTGAGAATCAAATTGCTGATCATTTGTCCAGACTTGAATTAGAAAAATCACTCAGTTTTGAAAAAGAGATTCATGAATATTTTTGAGATGAAGAATTGTTCAATGCTAACGAGTGGCATGTTCCATGGTATGCCAACATTGTAAACTTCATTTTTAGTGATATTATACCCTATGGAATGACATACCAATAGAAGAGAAATTTCTTATCTGAAGCTAAGATTTATTTTTGGGATAACTCATTTTTATATGAACAAGGAAATGATCTAATTATTCAAAGATGTGTGTCATTAGAAAAAACTTATGAAATTATCCAAAAATATCATAATTTTGATTTTGGGGGATATATTGGTGTTGATAAAACAACATATAAAATTTTACAATCTGGATTTATTGGTCTACAATCTTTAGAGATGTTAACGCTTATATTAAAACTTGTGATCAAGATCAACGAGTAGGAAATATTTCTAGAAGGAATGAGATGCCCCTCAATTATGTTAGAAGTTAAGATATTTGATATTTGGGGATTACATTTCATTGGACCATTTATACCATCTTTCATAAATTTATATATATTGTAACAGTAGATTATGTATCCAAATGGATAGAAGTTTTTTCTTTACCTCGATGTGATGCTCAAAGTGTTGCAATTTTTTTTAAGAACGAATATATTTTGTAGATTTGGGATGTCGAGAGTAATCATAACTGATAGGGGAAGTCATTTTAGAGATGCAATAATGGAGAAGTTATTAAGGAAATATCATATTAACCATAGAATTGCTACTGCTTATCATCCTCAAACAAGTAGTTTGGTTGAATTATCAAATCGTGAAATTAAAAGAATATTGAAAAAATCTGTGAATCCAACCAAAATGGATTGGTCAGTCAAACTTGATTACGATTTTTGGGCTTATAGGACTGCATACAGAACTCTTATAGGAATGTCCCTATACAGGCTAATATTTGGGAAAAATTGTCACTTACCAGTTGAACTTGAGCATAAAGCATATTGGGCTATTAAAGAGTTTAATTACAATTTAAAGGATTTTGGCGAGAAAAGGATATCACAATTAAATGAGCTTGAAGAGATAAGGAATGAATATTATGAAAGTGCTAAGATTTACAAAGAAAAGATGAAAATATGGCATGATCAGAGGCTTCTTACCAAAAAATTTCAGCCAGGGCAACAAGTTTTTCTTTACAATGCAAGATTAAGATTATTTCCAAGCAAACTTAAGTTCAGGTGGATGGGCCCATTTTTTGTGATGAAAGTTTATCCCTATGGAGCTGTGGATATCAAAGATCCTAAAAATGATAAAATATTCAAAGTGAATGGTCACAGGCTTAAATCCTTTTTTTTAGGTGACCAACTTAAATTAAATGATTTTATGATGTTGAGTCAACATAATAAGCACTGGTTACGTCGGGCTGACGATGTTAAACCAAACGCTTTATGGGAGGCAACTCATAGTTATCGGTGTGTTTATTTTTATTATTATGTTGTTGTGTGTGATTTAAAAAATTTTTGTAGTATTTTTTATTATATAATGAGTTAGTGATTGTTCTAAGACCTTAAAAGATGACTTAGACATGTTAGAACGAGTTTTTAGATGTTAAGTTGGCCTGTGCTAACTCGAGCATCGGCTCTTAAGCACCAATATCCGACGCTTAAGCGCGCCAGTTTAAAAACATGTTCGAATTTCAGTTTTGAGAAGATTTAAATGAGAATTAGTTGGCTTTGACGTGGGGGACAGTTTAGAGCCTATAAATAGAAGGGTATGAAGAGAAATCTCACCACACTTCCATTTAAGCCTAAAAACTAAGTGAAAAAGAGAAAGTTTTGGAAAAAATGTCATCTTGGGAGAGTGATTTGAAGGAGGAGGAGGCAATAAGAAACAAGTTTATTAGTCAAAGTGCGTAAGAGTTATACAATGGTTTCCTCACCGTTAGTATCGAAGGGATTGCGGAGAAAATCATTAAAATTGAGGCTGACATGGCTTCAATTGAAGTAAAAGTGATGGAAGTTAATGCACATCTCGATCATATGGGATGGCAACTTAAGATGCAGTTTAGCCATACCAGTTTTATAGAAGAAATAGATAAGGCTATGTATCTAAAGAATAAGTGGATTGAAGAAGATTCAACTAGAGTTATTAATCATCGCTCGTTCTTTCAGATACACATTCCAAATGCTGAAGGAGAGATTAATGATAGGCCAAGATTCGTTCCATCGACTTGAGAATGGAATTAAGTTCGTTGTTTAATGTTTGTGTGTTTAGTGTTTGTTGTTAATGTTAATTATATTTAGTATGTTATTATGTTAAAATTGTCTAGTGTTTCTATTAGGAATTTTCTCATCCGAGACTATTTAGATTGAGAATATATATATATTTGAAAATGTTTGTAATCATTCGTGAATGAATATAAGTGTTTTATTTGTATAAGTGTTTTATTTGTGTTAAGTGTTTTATTTGTGTAAAATTTTGTATTATTGTGTGTTGAATCGAATTAGTTAAGATTGGTGAATCTTGAGTAAGAGGAGGGTTAAGAGGGAAGGAAAAAATATATAAAGTGTTATGAGGGCATATAGGGTTGGTTGACTTAGGCTAGGAGTATATTTCACTTAAATTGAAAAAACCAAAATTTGTGCACTGGCGCCTAAGCGCCAAGATCTGGGCTTACACTTTGCCTAAACCAAGAGACAGGCGCCTAAGCGCTAAACCATTCACGCTTAAGCGTCGGTTCATGAAAATTTGTTCATGAACGGTTTTAAGTGAAAAATTAGTCCAAAAACACCATTATCGTACCTTGTCATCGCCTTCAACCTTGGGATTTCGTGATTTCTAAGCTAGGGCTTACCTTATTTTGAAGATTTCTTGGAGATTTGGAGCAAAAATTGTTAAATTTGATATCCTTGAGGTAAGAGCTTCACTTCTATGCAGAAATTTTTTATTTTTATCATGTATTTTGAGCACATTCATGAGCTACCCAAAAATCACTATTCATGGTAAAAATTTGAGAAAAATCTATGGAAAAGGCATGGATTTGTTAGTTTAAGCTTTTAGGAGTTAAGTTTAATAATTTGCAGCTGAATGCGGAATTTATTTTTAATTTTATATATTTTTATAAATGACAAAAAGAACACAGAGGAGTAAGGGGAAGGCTCCATTTGATTCAAATAAGTTTTTCAATTCGAGAGCTCATGATCGATACAGTGATGCACTGCAATCGAGAAAGTTGATTCCTAAGCAATGTTTTAAAAGTATGGCTTTAAAAGTATGGGAGGAGCTGTTGAAGATTTAATTGTTCGCCGCCAGTGAGAGCAATTTTGTTATTTTTTCTGTCGCAGTGATTTTTGTTGTGCGGGAGTTCTATGTGAATCTCCCTGAAGCTGATGAAGAAGGAGTCATGGTGAGGGGGAAAACAATGCCTTTTTTCCTCTGAGGTAATTAATCAGTCTTATCAATTGCCCCGAGTACTTTGTGTTTGAATTATAGTCCTACGGAAGAGGAGTTAGATGAGATTATTTCATCTTTAATTGCTGGAAGAGGGTTATGGAAGATTACAAATAAAAGAAGAGTAAACTTTTCTGCCTCAAAGTTGGATGCCACTGCAAAGGCATGATATTATTTTATTTCTGCTCGCTTGCTTCCTACCAATCATTTGAGTGAAGTGACTCGAGATCGAGAAACCTTGAACTATTGCATTCAACTGTTCAAGCCTATTGATATCAGAGCTTTGATTCATTGAGTTATTACTAGTTTTGTCGTTGCCGCTACCACTATCGGTTTGGGATTTGCAACTTTGATCTTTTCTTTATGCAAGCAAGTTGGAGTTAGATTTGACAGTTGAGAGGAGATTTTACAGCCACTGAAGCCCATTCCCAGTGTGAATGTGAAATCTTATTCACATCATTCTATTTTTAGCTAGAGGGGTAGATTCTCTAGTAGTTCTGCTGCTTCGATGTCACGAGCTTCTACTTCACATTCTTCTACATCACAAGATCAGACTTCTAGATCTGATTCTCAGTCACAGTTATTACAGAGGATTTTGAATAATGTCATTTATACCCATGAAAAGGTGTCAAACTTCGAAAATTTTGCAAAGCATATGGATGGGTATATGAATAGACATAGTGATTATGAGGGTGAATTTAACTTTGCTATGGAAAACCTTATGAGAGGGAACCAAGAAATTTTATTTCCTCAGCACCCCAGATATCCACCATATGAGCCTACAGTTGTTTGGCGTAGTGATGATAGTAATGCAGAGGATGAGGATGATTAGTTTAAATCTATAGTTTTGTTTCATTTCTAGTTTATGTGTTGTTGTGAATTGTTGATAGTACAGTTGTTCTGCACTTTTTGGTTGTGTTTTCAGTTGTTATTGTTGAGTATTAGTTTTTTTTATGATCGTACATTGCAGTGATGTATTTGTGTTTTATTAGTAGTTAATATGTGTATGTGGTAGTAATTTTGTTAACTGTGTTGTTTATTATAGCTAGTTAGTTTGTGCTGAACTTAATTTTGGATCTTAGGAAGGTTTAGAATCTAGCTAACTTTTTACTTAACAGTTGCATGTTTAAAATTTTCAATTTACTACCAGTACTTTTCTTTATATTGCAGTCATGTATGTTTGTTAGTTTGTTTGTTTGCTTTTATGTTATACTTCACTGCATCAAAGTCCAATGAATCTCTAAATGTTAAGTAAATTAAAATTTGATCAATTTAACTTTTTTACTCCCGTTATCAATTTTTGTACTTGTATATTTAGGATGTAAAAATTCCTGCTAGCATGAAAACTTGAAATTTATTTGTTCTCAAATGTATTTTAAAAAAAAAATTAATTTTGATTTGAAGAAAAATGATCATGTATATGAAGTTATATTAGGGAAGTAAAATTTTGAATTTAGAAATGAGTAAGAGAATTTAGCCAAAATTTATAGTAATAAAAGAAACTTAAAGTTAATTTTTTTTAGTGTGGAAAATGCTAAATATAGTGTAACTATCTTTAGTAGGAAAAATTGTATTTAAAAAAAAATTAGATGATTTAGATTTTTATTTTCAAAACTTAAATTTCTTTTATTGAAAGTAATTTTCAAAAGCTTTTATTATGTTTTTAAGTGAAAGGAAAATATCAACTCCTTGCTTTAGGAAAGGAAGAGTGGGATTCAAAATCATTAAAGGCCTATTCAAATATAGTAATCCTTGCCTGAGAAAAGAAAAAGAAAAAGAAAAAGAAAAAGAAAAAAAAGGAAAAGAAAAATTAAAAAAAGGAGGAGAAGCTTGAGGGTTAGTGGCTAATCAAAAATTGGTTCCACATTTGATCTTTCTAAAGTATAAGACTTGAGAAACCCTTAAGCTTAAGGATATAATATAGTAAGTAAAATTATGCTTAATAAAAAATTTTAAGTGGACATAAAAGAACCGAATTCTAAATTTGGAAAATCTGCAATACATTTCTGAATTGGATAGAAACTCATATTTTCATATTTCTTAACATTAAAAAATTCTAAACTCTAAGTTAGTCTCATTTACTAAGATTTTTTCTAAATTTGACTATTATAGTTTTACATCAAAATTTTAGTAACTCCTAAAGAAACTCATATACATCATCTACTTATGTTGGTTTTTAAAGATTGAAGGGTCACTTGAGAACAAGTAACATCTTATGTTTGGGGGATTTTGATACACCTAAAAATATATAATATTTTTATACACATTTTTATACCAATTTTTTAGATATTACGCTTTAAGGAAAAGTATTTGTATGTTTTTCTTTCAGGTACAATCAAATGGATAAAAAATGCTAAAAGGAGTGAAAAATAGTCAAATTTGGAGCAAAAATGAAGAAAAGTGCAAAATTGAACTGGGGTGCCTAAGTGCACAAGTCTGACATCTAAGCGTCAGAGGCTAGCGCCGAAGTGCCAGGGACCCCGCGCTTAAGCGCTAGAAGTAGTTATTTGATGATTCATTGAATTTAGATGAATTTTTGAAGAGGTTTTTGAAGCAACTTTTGGAAAAAACATGGGAAATAACCTATAAACACGAAAATTCATTCAATTGGCTTTTAAGGAGGCAAATTCTAGAAGATTCATTGAATAGAGACACCTTTTTGAAGAGACACCAAGGCATCCCTTGGATTTTTATAAGAAAAGACTTAGATTATCCAAGAGAAAGGGCCAGCCATCATCCATCCAAGTAACCGTCGCCACCGCCGACCACTTTCATTTTCTTTTTATTTTGAGTGTTAGTTTGTATTGTAAGTGAAGGAAGAGAATTCAAAGGAACTTCAAGACATTTGCTGGAAAGCATTTGAGATAATTGTTTATCTTTGTGACTACATTTGATTTTAATCTAGATTTCTTATTTGTTGTTTGTGTGCATGATTTCTACTTTTAAACTTATGTGTGGTTGTGTTTTCTCCATGGATTCCGAGTAGTTTTATTTATCTTTTTTTCTCAAAATGATAAATGATTGAATGTTTAAAGAAAGTTGTGTGAAGTATCAGACATCAATGTTGGAAGATGTTGTGATGATTTGAAACCTTGTACTTCATTCACCTCTTGATTTGGCCAACAAAGATGTTAATATCTGTTGTGAGAACATGTAAGATCCGAGATGATATTTTCTCAGTCAACAAATTGTTAGAATCATATATTGATTTCTTGAATGAGAATGTAGCTCATGGGGTTGAGTGCAAATAAATGGAGAAATAAACTTTTCAAAGGTGTAGAATTAGAGAACTTTAGAGTTACAGGCTAAAGCCCCCAATTTGATTTATAGTTTTAGGTTTTGATACGAGATGTTAGCCCTTAGGTGGAGGGAGAAGAGGGAACTCTAGAGTGAGAGCTAGTATCTTCCCTACCTAACCGGTCTTCAAGACTATTCAAACTATAGATCAGCCAATGTTATTTATAGCATCTTTAGTAAGGGTAAAGAATATAATTACTCCTATTTGGCACAACACATTTAGCATACTTCCACAACATAATTTTTATACTTATTACTAATTCATGATAAGGAAAAAATATTTTACTTATATAGCCTTCATCTTGCAAATATTTAGTTAAGTTAATTAGTTGCTTACTTTATTTTCATAAAATAAAAATTACAAAAAGAATCAATTTTTCATTTTTATTACAACATCTTAAGTGTAAGTAAGAATATTTTGCTAAGTAGATTTTTGTCATCTAAATTTTCTAATTTTCTTAAGTGCATATTGTTAGTCTTCCTTGTGGGTTCGATATTCGGGGCTTGATCAAAAAGTCCTATATTACTTGATAACGATACGTACACTTGTATAATATCTCATATTTAATTATTATAATTTATTCTTATTTGTTTCATAGTGGAAAATTAACCTAGATTTAGCTTTGGATCAAGTTTTTGGCTTTACTAAGCTTTATTACTAATTAAGAATAACTATTAAGGAAGTTAAGCATATAATCACATATATCATATTTTATATTTATACCAAAGAATTAAGATCACTTAAGCACTGGGCACAGGCACTTAAGTGCCTGGTTTTGGACCCCATGGCTCCGGTGTGCTCCGGTTAGACCCGATTTGCTCTTTTTTGGTCCATTTTTGTTCCTTCTGCTCCAATCACTCAAAATTCTTCAATTTGATGTACCTACAACCAAAAATACAAGAAAAATACCTTTAAAGTGCAATATCATTATAAAATATAATGTGAAAAATAGTACATTTTTAGGCACAACACCCACCAATACCACCAAACGATCAACTATGGCCTACTTGGCTCACATTGTTTGTAGCTCCTAACTCTAGCCCCTATGGCTTATTGAGTCATCAAAACTCACCATAGGAACTATGTGGTCTTCAGCCCATGCGGACTTACAGGCACCATCGCAATTTACCACTATGGTCTATGTGGCTCACAACTCTCGCAACTCCATACTACGACCTCTTTGGCAAACCAATGCTCTCGAAAGAACCATCTATAGCTTATATAGCCAACTACTGCCATGACATTCAACTAAGACCTCTACGACAAGCTAGTTCTACAGCCATCGTCTATAGTATTCATGGCAGGTTAGTGCCTTTTTAGCCATCGACAACGGCCTTAATGTTAAACCACCACTCCATATTAACTTTGTGACTACATCTTCCCTAATTTTGGAGAAGAGCAGACTCATGTATTCACAATTACATAGCGGATTCTTTCAATTGAGTGTAGACCCATGAGTTTTTTCTTTTTCCAGAGTTTTCAAGTAAAAAGTCAAGGTATCTCATGTTTACTTCTCCTCAATTCCTTGTGTTTGTGTTGGATTTTCATGCAACGCTAAGACGATAAATTTTGTATTCTTTCGCAGCGGACCTTCCGACACACATTAATTATAAATTAATCTATATTATCACATTTCACTTAAATGTAATTATAAACTAGATGCATGTAGTAAAGAATCACAATGTACAATTTATATGATTAAAAATAATTATAAAAATCACCCTAATTTCATAATATATTTTAAATAATAATTTTAGTGATTTTAACATAGAAATAAACTATTTAAAAAAAAACTGAGGGGAAATGACAGAGAAGGAAAGAGAGAGGATGACAGAGAAGTGTTACAAGTCCAAAAGGCCCATACATTGTGTGAATTATGGGCAACTAAGCCATGTGATAGCCAAAGAGACAAATATCTTTATTTTAAGATTTGTCCTAAAAAAAGCCTAAATAATAGCCTAAAAAATTGTTAATCATGCGATGAAGATTTTTAATGAAGGGACCATACACCAAATAAGCATTGATTGAAATCTGCATGGAACAATTTTTCTACTTATAACTTCTCCACTAAAATAAAAAGGATCTCAAAATCACACATTTCTGCTTCAAATAAGGATTTGATATGTTTTAACTCCAATATTAAATTAATACCACTTTAAAACTGCATGGATATAATCTTAAATTGAGTTTAGATTTGCAACATCTTTGAAAATTAATAGCATGTATCATTTTTGCTCCTTTTTTCCATGCGTTATTTTTCCAATGAATTATTAAAATTCTTTTAAAGAAAAAATCAAAAGTAAAAAACACAATTTTCTCACTCCCACGGTTTGCCGAGAATTATGGGTCATCCTCCCTCAATAACTAGAGCGATTATTGTGTACGGACATCTCTCACGGTCCTGATGGGACACCGCACGCAATAATTGGACCAATAACTGGTGGCTCTCCTTACAATTAGCGGCCTTGGATATATAAACAATTTCATTTGGCAGTGGAACCGTCAAACAAGAAAAGAAAAAAAAAAAAACAAAACAAAGGCAGCATCTCCGAAGGTGAAAGGAGGAAGAGATTCAGAAAAAATAGAAAAGATAGTAAAAATGGAGGGAGGAATGGAAGATGTCAATGTAG
>NW_018165157.1:311626-311919 GCF_001263595.1 Phalaenopsis equestris
ATCAAATGACCTAAAAAACTTAAACTCTGCTACAATGAGGAGCTCAGAACGACTTAAATCCTCACATCTTCAAGGTTATTTGTGCTGATTGCTTCACACAAATGTGAATCCTAATAAATAAAAAATTGCAGGATGAAACATCTAAATGATTTCTCCTAAATTGAAGCCAAATAATAGGATAGCTTAGGAAGTCATAGAAGTTTTCCTTCAAATCCGTGACATCCTCTAGTGTTTCCTCCTTTGGACTCCAAAACAAAATGTTTCAAATTTGAACCAATCCCCTTTCACACTTC
>NW_018165157.1:312050-319968 GCF_001263595.1 Phalaenopsis equestris
GCATAATATAAACCCTATTTAATTCCTTATATTAAATAGGGGAATTTGTCGGCCAATATATTGGTTTCGCAGACCAAACGGATGTCATAACTTTCTCTAGTTTATTTGATCGAACCTCACCCTCAATTCTTGTGTTCATCCTTCAGGATAAATACAGGATTTGAGGTAAAGCGCTCTTTCATTTAATCTATGAAAATTATGGGGTCAGTTTGACTTCATCTTTTTCAAAATTAAATTTTTTTTAAATGTCCTTCCAAAGCAGGCAACGGGATTTCAATTCCGATGACCGACAGCTTCTTACGGGCAAACCCCACACCAAAAATAGTGCCGACAAAGAGCTTTCATTTTATATCAAAGAATTTCAAGATAAACCACAATAAAAAAGAGTAACTAGCAAGCACACTGCGCAAAGCAAAACAAGCAAAGTATAAAATAATAAAAGACTAGGTCTCGCTGGGTCGACAACATATCTCAAAAGCAAAAAGTCTGTTATGTGCCACATATACAAGCTTGGCCTAAAATGGCATACATCAATCTCAAAATGCAAAATTAAAATACGAGATACATGCATCTGCTCTTGGTCCCCGTCACAGGGTTCTACTCCACAAGCCCCTTGGAACCCGTGCATGTATCTTATTTTCACTATAGATTCCATCTCAAGACTATAAAAAGTAAATAGTAATGTTCAAAGAAGACTTGATATGCATGAAAATTAGTTTAGCATAAAGCTATATACATGCAACATAATGAACCATTCCAAGTGGAGGAGAGCTCAATGGCACCTGCAGAAAAGACGTTAGCATAAATCATTACAGCTGATCCCTATTGGACATAGCTCCTTACAGGAAGACCACCCCTAATATACTATTGCACACGTCTCACACCAAGTAAACACACAAAGGTAGCACACAAAAAGATGTCCAACTAGGGCACAAAATAACAAGGAACAATACTCAGACATCAAAAAGACTACCTAATCACCTTAGTCCTGGCCTAAAAAACCATCTACCACATAATTTCCTAGTCTTAACATCTAAGTGTGTGTACTGTGCAGGGTAAAATCTATATGTATGTGTCGGCACTAAAAAGTTGAGGAGTTGTTAAGTTGTCGGCTGCTATGATGGATATCATAACACCCATTTTAATTTTGATTTAATACATATATAATTTAGAAAAAAATAGTATTTTAAATTTTTGAAAATACAAGACCGAACTGATCTCATATCCCCACTATTTTAAATAAACGAACCTAATACTGCAAGTAGTGCACCTATCACGAGGGATAGACACATTACTTACTGATGAAGGCTCTCGTGAAGGCTTGATTAAATAAACTAAAGATTGTATGACATCCGTTTAAGTATGCGAAACTCGAACCTATTTTATGTTGACCGACAAATTCTTCTATTTAATACAATGAATTAAATAGAGTTTATATTAAGTTGGGTTCAAAAATGCTTCCTATAAGGGTAAGCTTCTATAGTTAATTATATCTTAGATAATCGGAGTCACCTAAGAAAACTTTTGATAAAAATCAGGGGATATCATCTTCAAAGAGGTCAAAATGTGAGGACTTTTCAACGATATCGGATAAAGTGGTGTGAAAGGGAAATGACTCAAGTTTGGAACATTTTATTGTGGAATCCAAAGGAGGAGAGACTAGGGGATGTCATAGATCTAGAGGAGAACCTCGATGACTTTCCAAGCTATCCTATGGTTTGACTTCAATTTTGGAGATTAAAATTTATTGAATATTTTATTCTGCTAATTTTATTAATTAAGGCTTATATTCGTGTGAAACAATCATATAAATAGCCTGAAAATGTGAGGATTTAGGTTGTAGCAGACGACAACCTCAGAATCTTAAAAAAGGTTAGGGCTTAAATTGTATGACATAGTCATACAAAGGCTTTAAGAAAAGTTGAGGATTTATGTTTACATAAGAAAACAACCTCGAATTCCTATGGATTTGTTGTTTAATTCTAAGGAGTGGTTTAGCTGTTGTAGACTTGTTTTGTTGTTGAAGATGACCATGCTGCTCATAATGCTAGCTCCAAGATTTTCGTCGTGGCGAGTTTAACTCTTCTAATGTGTCAAGTTATGATGTCAAATCAAATGTCCCTATGGTTATGGTTCTTTAAATATTATGGGGCTTGTTAAAGTTGATTAAAGTGACACCAGTTAGAATCTTACGATTCCCTCGTTTTGGTACCACTATTTTCTTTCAAATTCACTTAGTCCAAATGAATTTACTATACTCAACTTAAAGAGTTCCATACTTTCGTTTAGACCCTAGGAAATCTCGTTAGCAACCATATGTTACCTCCTCCGAGGGATTCCCGATCATCCGATAGAGACGTCTTAATTTAGTTGCAATTGTTGTTTTGTGATGTTTGTGATTAAATTTTGAGTTGTCTTATATTTTGAATGTTGTGGAGATCAATTTTATATTTTAATTTTGGCTTTAGTTTAAGTTTTGTGGCTATCCTAAAGGTTTTAGTTTTCATGCAGGGTGGCATCATTATTTACAATGGAAATTTGTAAGCATAAAAGTACAATGTAGAAAGTACAAGAAAAGAAGGTACTGTAAATTGTAAGAGCATACCTGACGAGTCTTCTCGTTCCTCCACCTGAAACTTTTAGTATCTCTGCAAGATATGTATATATATATATATATATATATATATATATATATAATGTTAAAGGAATTAAAACATGCTTATAAAAGAAAGTACAAAATACAAGTTTAAGGTGTGTCTACTATATCCTATGTCATATTTTAGTGGGTCCAAATTTTTAGGATGATTCCATTAAGCTAATCATAATAAGTTTAGGTGTCCTTTAAAATTTTCAAAGGATCATGAAGAAGTCTCGGATAATGTCCTAGACATTTCATAGTCCATGGAATTATCTAGAGTTCATTTTGGCCTTATTGTGTTTACTATATAGTTCGTCCAAAAATTACCCTTATGCTCAATGAATTATGATGTTTTAATTATCTCTTAAGTGGGTTAATCATCACTTGATATCTTACTTATGAATTATATGAGTAGAGGCCCTTGAGGGCAACTTGATTTAATTAAGGAATTTGCTACTTTGATTTTGAAGAATGGGCTTGTAGTGTTTTGAAAGGTTTTAAGTTAATTATAAATTATTTTCTAAACCTCGTTATACAAAATTTGGATTAAGCCTAGTTCACTACTATGCCCTTTAAGATTTAATGGGAAGATTTGTAAAATTCTTTTAAATGTTTTTTTAATATTTATATTCTCAATCCTTGTCATGAATTATAAATCATTTTAAAACTATTAATTGGGGGCTTCAAATCATTGAGTTATGATCTTCCAAAATCAAACCCCTTACCTTAATATCTCTTTATTTAAATACTCTTCTAAATCTCGTTAATTTTAAGAAATTACAAATTTATACTTTATAAGACCAAAATGGAGCTGGTATCTACCACTTACCCCTTATATATTCCAATCATCAAAACATATCAATTAAAATTCTTTGTTGCCCATTTAGTCCTTTGGTTAAGCATAAATATTGAATGTTAATTAAGGCTAATTTTCCAAAATTACACATTTGCCCCTAAGGCTCTATCACTTCATAATTTATTAAATTCAATTCAAATGACTTTCAAATTTTTATCCTACCTCATTCATGGGTTAATTAAGCATCAGAGGAGAAAATGTGATTTTTCTGAATTTATTTAATTTTATAATTATTTATAATGCAAAAATAGGGATTTTCAATGAAAATTTAATAACTTAATCAAAATAAAATCTCTATCCTTAAGAAAATTATTGGGGGTTCACCTAGTTCAGAGGACCACTTGGACTAACTTTCTTGATTTTTAAAGTTTTATTTAATTATTAGAATTATTTGTTTGTTTTGAGTTTTGAGCATTAATTAAATATTAAATAATATTTAAGTGAAAAATTAAGTTTTATATTTTTATCAAATCTATCTAAGTACAGGGAACCCAAAGAAATAAATCTCATATTTTTTTCGCTTATATTTTAATTATTGGAATTATTTTAGTGAAAATCAGAGAAAGTTCATTTTTAAGCCTTTAAAATTAATATTTTAACTTAGAAAATTATGAAAAAGTATTTTAATTGGTCGTAAGTGATTAGGAAGCCAAATGTGACATAGGAAGCCAAATGAGGAAGCCAAATGTGACATTTTAGTGTGTTTTTATTATTTTGCAATTTTTATGATTTTTAATTAATTTTTAATTATTTAAATGCTCAAAAATAGCTTAAAAATGAAGAATTTATTTTAATTCAATTTTTTTTTTTTAGGTTCCTCTGGTCATAAGGAGCTCCCAAAACCAAATTTGTAATTTTTTGAGTTGTATTTAATTATTAGAATTATTTTAATGCCAAAAATGTGATTTCACTTAATTAATCCATTTGAATGGTTACATTAACTCCAATTGACTTGAGATTTTTATGGAGAGCTCCTCTAACATTAAATTACAGTATGGAATAGTTTTTATGTCATTTATATTTATAATTACTCCAAATTTATTTTTATTTTCATTTTTAGGGTGGGTGACAATTAAGATTATTTTCAATGAGTTAAATCAAGTTTATATTTTTCTTAGTATCCTCTGATCACGGTGAACCTATAAAAATAAATTTTATTTTTTTCTAATGAGTATTTTAATTATTATAATTTTTATGCCAAAATATGGGCCATTAACTTGAAAATTAGATATCTCTGGTTACAAATACCCCCTGACCTTGGAAAAATTAGGAGAGATGCCTAACAACAGAGACATCGAAGGCCCCATGGTCTCATGCCATAGTAAAATGTCTATAGAAATAGAGAATCAAAATAAGAAAAACACCATTTAATTAATTAAAAATAAAATATGCATCAAACGAACATGAAGATATTTCCACATTGTTCTCTTATGTTCACTGAGTAAGATGTTATTTTTATTTTATTTTTGTGATTTTTCTAAACAAAGTTATGAGTTTTTGAAGTTCTGGCTATTTATTTATATAGGAAAATCTCTATTTTCTACTTAAGTGATGCGGGGCCATCTCAACCTACGACGGCTCCGAAACTCCACGCGGTGCGCTCTCATTCGACACCACCATCCACCCGTCTGCCCTGTCATCTCGCGGTTCCGCTCCATCTCCTCATCCGGTGCAATCAGAGCCTTCCATTCAATAAACACATGATCCAATGGTCACGGGTCATCGTCCCAAAGCCTCTAGCCCGAGAATCGTCCACCTTCAAACCCTAACATCTCTCTCAATACTTAACCAAATAAAGTGAGGTTTGTTCCTATCGACTCGTCTTGAAGAGACACATACATCCATATGATTAATCAAAACCTAAATCAACTCTATGATTAAATGAAGCTCGTTTTAGGGTTATTGTTCAATACCTTGGTCTAAGAGGGGAAGCCTCGATTGGATGCTTGTGGAAGCTTTGTGGGGGTCCAAAGAGCCTAGGGATTGAGACTCGAGCAGTGGTGAATTGCCTAGACCCAATTTCGACCAAGGCCGATTTTGGGTGTTGATCAAAGTCCACCTTAGGGTGCTTTGGTGATGGGGATTCTATGGGGGATCTTCCTCTCTCACTTTGGGGATGATGTGGGTGCAATTAATTTGAATTTGGTTGAGGATTTGAAGATGTCTTGTTTCGGCCTAGGGATTGAGCTTAAAAATTGAGCGCGAGCACTGGATTTGAATGGCTAAGGATGGTTGGGTTGAACTCAAGAGATCTTGAGGAAGCTCTGGAAGCAATTTGACAGAGTCCCTCAAAGGAATTTCAAGCTCTCCTTATTTGGCCATGGAGGGGGGGTTTAAATGGATGAGGAAGGAGATGCAACCAGTGGCAATTGGTGGGGGCTTTAGGTTGCTTATGTGGATGCCAGTAAGGTGCAAAAATTCAATTGGGATGAGACAACATGGATGAGTTTAATTTTGAGTTTTAGCTATGGGGGAGCACTTTGGGGTGGCTTTTCCGCCAGCCTAGGTGGCCGGCCGACCAGGCTCAGGTCACCATCTGACTCAGGGAGGTCAGGACTTGGGTTTGGTGAAGTCAATTGGGGTTGGCCATGTGTAAAGGGTTTGAATTAAATTAGGATGTGGGAAGGGCCATTTTGGGTCAATTTGGGTCAATTTGAGTCAAATAATGGTTTTGGGTTGGGTTCACCCCTCAAGAAAGGCTTGGGTGCTGAGGAGAATCATATGGCTCAGTTTAAGTGGTGTGGAGAGGTCTCCATCCAAAGGATTTCCAAAGGATTTGGGCTAATTGGGCTAATCATGGGTTTAAGTGTGTCATTAAAAGGGTTAAAAGAATCTTAAGGGGGCTTGAAAGTGGCTTGGCCTCTTGTCACTAATAGTATGGTTATGTGGCATGGCTCTCATGGCTCACCTATGGCTTGGGAGTGGCTTCATGACTTGTCCTTGGCTTGGTCAACTTTCATGAGTAGAGATTTTTGAATTGATAAAATATTTTGGTGAAGTTTGGCATGATGCTTAATTTCAAATGATTTGATTTCGAATTTAGGACTTCATGAATGATTTTAATCAAATGGATGATGAAGAGAAAGAATTGTCATGTGGATTTTGGATTTGGGCTTTTGAAATTAAATGTGGTGGGCTTGGGCTTTTGAATTTGACATTGATTTTGGGCTAAAATTTTTGGCTAATTGAATATTGAGTTTGGTTTAGGAATATGTCATGAAGGCTTTGGAAGAATTTCAAGTGATTTTAAATTGAATTAGGGGGGCTAATTTAGTGGATTTAGGCATATAGTCAAAATTGAGGCTTTTTGATTTGGGTAAAATTGTGCTTGCAATTGGGTCAATTTGAGCTTAAATTTTATTTATATTAGGATTGAGCTTAAATTTTATTATTTATATTAGGATTGAGGATGCTGAATTTTGATTTGGAATTGAAATTGGGCAAGATTGGGGTCAATTGGGCAAATAATATGAAGATGACTTGCCTAAGGGATGAGATTGTTATTCCTTAAAAGGATCATATACAAATTAATTAACACACGAAAGAATGTTTTATCTTATGAACTATATGATAGTCCAAATGATGGAAATATGCATTATTAAGAGGGAAGATGATTGAATTAAGAGTAAAGAGAAGGCAAGCCATATAGGAAAAAAGTGATTGATTTATTAAATAAATGATGTCTAACTTAAGGAATAAAATATATCTTAAGGAAAATACTAATCTAAAGCGTAGGCCATAGAACGAGAGATATGATGACATTTCTGTTAAAGATCCTGCAATTCTCTAGCCTTTGAAGTTTGTAGCTCATAGTCTACTTAGTCTAAAACGATAATTATAATTCTCTATCTAAAAATATCTTTATCAACAACTAAAATCACATCATAAAAGAGCACCTAACAGACCTCGAGTTATAATGGCAACTTACACCTAAATTGATTGATGATGTTCTTACTCCACAACCAATGGAGGAGAGAAACCCAAGGTAAGAAGTCTATATAACTTAAATATTGAGAATCTTCTATACTATAGAATAAATCCAGGAATTGAGACTTACAATATAAATACATCAATGATTATGAGAGGCATGAAACCTTGGGTTTGCTTTATACCTAATTAAAAGTGTCATTAATTTACCTAGTCACAAATGAAATTGAAAGGTCAATCAAACTTAAATGGAGAAGAGAGGCAAACATACCACAAAGTTGCCTGCATGAAGAAGAGGTGCGTATGTAAAGTGTATGTGCTTATGTTATCTTTAATTAAATGTAATCTATATGCAACCTCTCAAAATCTTGAGATGATGGATGCATTAGTGTGGTTTAAATTTTACATGCCGCCAATTTATATCTAATACGATGAACGTATACATTCAATAACAAATCATATTGAAAAAAAAACAAGATATATATATATATATATAT
>NW_018165157.1:319987-342724 GCF_001263595.1 Phalaenopsis equestris
TATATATATATATTCATTTTAAATAAATTTAATTTCTAAGCAAATTATGTGTGATCCTAAGAATTTTAGCATTATAGATAACTAAATAATACTAATCACAAAACATTATAAACATCAACTATAAATATTAAATGCACTATAAATTAGTAAAAACTCATTTAGAATAGAGTACAAATCTCTAAGCACCTATCCTCCCAAGGCTTCCTAATGCAAACAAAATGTCAACAATAAATGATAAAATATCTCTGATTACATCACATCACAACTATAATAACACTTGCATTATTAAGATGATTGCAATGTACAAGTGTCGAATTAAAATGGGCAATTATATGAGTCTTTTTCTATAGGATGATTTCATGAAGAGATAGAAAAAGATGTAAATCTTATTTTGTATAAAATATATTTTAAATAAATTAGAGCATCCATATTTATTCAAGAAGAAATTTTTGAAAGGTCTCCTCTAATCTTATAGGCTCTCTAAGATTATTTACCCTCAATGACGGTTCTAGAAAATATGTTTGTCATAAGAAATGATACCACATGTTAATTTGCTGGGGTTAACATTATTAAGAGGTAATAATTCAAGAATATTAATAAAATAAGATAATTTATATTAAAAAAATTAGCCCATAATATAGAGAGTGAATCATTATAATCACTCAAAATGACTATTTATTCTAATAATAATTTACATAATAACAATATTTGAATTACCAAAAAGTCAAAAGAAATGTGAAAAAGTTTTAGTGCTGTTAAGTTTTATAAAAAAAAAATAGTTTCATATATATATATATATATATATATATAAAATTCATATACATGTCACACAAGTCATGTATTTATATATCTGACATATATAAAAGGTGAATTTACAATTACAATACAAAGTTTTAATATGACAACAAAATTATCACAATCATTAACTTTTTGAGAGTGAAATACTTCTCATGAACCCTGTAGTGTACATCCAAATGATTTTAGTGTTCTAAGTATAAATATCAAATTTTATGTGTTACATAAGTAAATACATATGACTTGTGTGCTATCTATGTAAATTTTTGGAAAAAAAAATGGAAAATGGAGTGCCATTTGTCGTGACCCTTGCAGCCTTGCAGCAACGGATTTAGAACTTGAGGAGCGGCCGGGTTCTCTTCCCGTTCAACTCCCCGCTTGCAATACCGTAGCTATGACTGCGGCCCTCTTCGGTGCAGTGGCGCCATGCTGCTGCCTCCGGCTAAGACCAGTTCAGTGTCTGCCATCTCCTTCCTCAGTTATGAGCTCCAAGAACCAAGCGTTTCATCCCGAAGGGTCGTCTTCTCGGTTCGGTCTTCGTGTTTACTCGCCATGGATAGGACTGAGGCATGTCTGCCAATCATTCCCCAGTAATTGTAAACAACTAGGTAACCATTTGCTTCTTAATACTTTTTTCCTGCTTCGGGCATAAGGCTTCAAATGCTGGATCTTTAGGTCACGGCCATCTTCCAACTTCCAGGAAAACCTTTTGTTTGTCTGCGTGTGGCGTGTGTCTGGGTGGGTTTTGGTTTGACGTTCTTCAGAAATTATGAAGATGAAAACTAATAATTAATATTAAGTTGAAGGGATGCCTCCAGTGTCTCGGTCTCCCATTTCCATGGGTTACTGCTGGTGTACCCTTACCCTAAAGTTTCAAACATCTCCATATGAATGAGGAGTTTACACTCCACCGTTTAACGTACTATTGTTTGGAATGCTCATGTGAGAAGGGACGAGTCTCATATTTTTCTTTGGAAACGGGAGAAGTCTTCACAAAATTCCAACCAATATGTTGGACTAAACTTCACACTATTGAAATCCCTCTACTTCCACTCCTCCTCTTGATTGTTTGGTGATTGAAAATTGTAGATCCAGTCATTGGCAGTGATGGCGGTGGCACTGATGCCGTAGCTTGAGAAAAGTCTCAAGCTGGACTCTTTATTTAGGATTTTGAGCAAATAATTTGTTAGAATACACGTAAAGTTTAAAGTAGGTGGTTTCACAGAATTGCAAATATGAACGGCAAGAAAACTTAAAACATGTTTGAAGGGCAAGAAAACTTAAAACATGTTTGAAGTTGACTCAATTTGAAGAAATTTCAAGTCAATTTTGAGTTCCATTCCAAACTTGAATATAATTTGATTTCCTTGGCTCACTTGAATATAATTCAAGTTAACTCAGAATATAGTTTGAAGCGATATTAATCAAGTTTGAATCAAAATTTTTAATTTAAAGTTGAATCAAACTTGTTCAGAGTGCACTTGTTGTTAGCCCTGATTACAAATTATCTTTTAATATTTGTGACTAAATATGTTTAAAGAATTGTCAGAGAATGTGTTGTTTTCAGATATTTCAAGTCAAAATTTAAACATGATTTTGATTTGAAATTAATTTCCTTAAACTTCTATAAATATGTTTAAGACAGGAAAGGAACAAAATGTAGTGGTGCTTTAGAATTTGATGCGTTGCTATGGGTTGGGTTTTGATGAAGGAATACATTGGGTGCTAATTGAGTATTGGAATTAAGTAGAGAGATAAGAAAAAAATGGTTGTTTGTGACTGTTGAGTATTATCTTGATGTATTCTATACATAGTCTGGAAGGTACCCTTTTAATAATTTTTCAATAAACGGTCTCTCTTTTTCTTGGCATGAGAGATTTGAAATTTTTTTGGTTAGAAACAGCGGAATTTGGTTTGGATAAGTATGTTTTCTTGTATATATATATATATATGATGGATTGGATAGTTTCTCCTCCCCCATTGGATGTATGATTATTTTGACCAAATTACATAGGATTCAGTATATTTCAAGGCAATGCCTACCTACAGTAATGGTATATATAAGTTTCATGCCAAGTAAAAGGATTTTCCTTTAATTAAAAAAGAAAAGAGCATTCTTACTGAGTTTCTCTTGGTTTGAAGAGGAAAGAGCAATGCTCCAATGATAACAACAAAACAAATGAGTTAGTAGATGCCAATGTTATCAAAATTTGCTGTATACAGATTTAAGTACTTCTCTTTTTTTTATTTTTTGACTCAAATGATACAGTTGATGGTTTTTAGATTCAAATTGTTCATACTATAATTGCTATCATAAGTAACCATTTTTCACGAATAGGTGCTGTGTTGATGATTATGCTTTTTTGGACATTATGAAGTTAAGGGTAGAAGATGCTTTGACTACATTGTCGATAAGAGTTACACATGTACTAGACTTCATGAAGTATTTAGTTTATTTGTTTAGGGTTGGCCAAGTAAGATGCATGCTCTCGGGAGATGCATTCAAGTTCATAAAGTTTATTTAGATTCATTGGCTCTCATGAAGGTAAAATAGGAGGGTGCTACTATGGAAGAGGGTAATTGAACGTAGGTTAAGACGTATTACAAAGATTTTTCATAATCAATTTAGATTTCTGTCAGGTAGGCCTACTATGGAAGCTATACATTTATTGAGAGGTTTGATGGAGAAGTTCAGAGATAATAAGGAGGATCTACATATGATTTTTATTGAGTTAGAAAAAACTTACGATAAGGTTCCAAGAGATTCTTTGGAGAGTTCTTGAGAAGAATGGTGTTGATATGACTTATGTTCAAGTCATTAATGATATTTATACAAGAGTTGTTACTTGT
Source organism: Phalaenopsis equestris (assembly GCF_001263595.1). Taxonomy (NCBI): domain Eukaryota; kingdom Viridiplantae; phylum Streptophyta; class Magnoliopsida; order Asparagales; family Orchidaceae; genus Phalaenopsis; species Phalaenopsis equestris. Next base: position 323,633 of record NW_018165157.1, read on the forward strand.
TTTCGAACCGAAGGAGGATTGACCAAATATTTTCCTATTTCTGCTGGTTTACATCAAGGATCAGCTTTAAGCCCAATCTTTTGTGCTTTAGTTATGGATGGTCTTGCTGGACACTGCTGGACGCCTTCTGGAGGATGTACCTTGGTGTATGCTTTTTGCTAACGATATCCTTCTCGTGGATAAGGCGCGAGAAAAAGCTTAGGAAAAAACTTGAATTATGGAGTCTAAAGGCCTTCATTTGAGTAGAACTAAAACTGAATACTTGGAATGTAATTTTAGTAGTAGTAGCTCTAGTGACAGAAATGTAAATATGAATGATCAAATTATTAAAGGTGTGAACGCTTTAGATATATGGGGTCTATTATTCAAAGTGATGGTGATATTGATGAGGATGTTATTAGTAGAATTCAAGTTGGTTGGTTGAAGTGGAGAAATGCTTCACGCCTATTGTGTGATAGAACTGAAAGGAAAATTTTATAAGATGGTGGTGAGGCATGCAATGCTCTATTGCGCTGAATGTTGGCCTTTAAAAGAGAAGCAAAAAACTAATTTAAGTGTTGTCGAGATGAGAATGATTAGGTGGATGATTGGCTTCACACTTAGAGACAAAATGCGAAATGAATATATCCGTGATAGGGTTGGTGTAGCTTCAGTGACGGAAAAAATTAGAGAGAGTCGTCTTAGATGGTTTGGTCACATTAAACGTCGACCATCTGATGATCTGATTAGAAGAGTAAATGTTTTATATTCGACTTATGTTAAGAAAGGCAGCGGCAGACCTAGGAAGTTTTGGGCATATTGTATAAAAAATGATCTTAATTTATTAGAATTAAATGAAAATATGACCTAAATAAGACGCAATGGAGAAAAAGTATTCATGTAGCCGACCCCACTTAGTGGGATAAAGGTTTTGTTGTTGTTGTTGTTGTTGTTGTTGCTGCTTGGTCATACCTTTATAATGCTACAATGAGGTCATAGCTACTTTGGGGTTATGAAAACTCGGCGTCAGTTGACTTTTGACATTAATGGGTTTATTTAAATGTGCAACAATAGTGTTTTAGAGGTCTATTATTGAGGTTATATGATTTTCAAGTATTTGTACTCATATAAGTTGGTCGGGCATCTGCTTGTCAATTATAAGTCCTCTCTAGTCTAGGGTTCGATTGCCCCCGAGTATAGGGTGTGGTACTCGAATTTTTAGGCGCATGAGGGATGGTTAGAGCTCGTATAATAGCCTCAGGCCATTCCTTTAAAGAAAAAAATTGTTTTGGTATAAAATCAAGTTTAAAAATTTTTAAAGAAATTATTTTGGATTACTCCAAGTTTAAATTTAAACTTTATTTATATTTGAAACTCTCCTCCTTAAACTTATATAAATCTATTAACTAGGAGTGGGACTCAGATGCATTGATGTTGAAGAAATTGTTGCATAATCATGAATTGCATTTTGGCAAAGGACTAATTTGAGTGTAAGCTGAAAATGAAAATTAAAGATGTATTGGAGTTAAATAAGAGAGAAAGACCAATAAGAAGGAAATTTTTTTTCTATGATCATTAAGTACTATTTTAATATGGTGAAAGTATATTAGTGTTAATAATGTTTTGATGTTCCAAAAACAAATGGGTAAGTACCATTTTTAGAAACTTTTAGCGAGTAATTTTTAGTCTTTGTTGAATTTTCTTTACTCATTTCTCTTTTATGTTTTTTTTTTCTGTATTAAAGATTTAAGACTTTTCTTTTTTGATAAGATTGGGTATATTTTGGTTTATAGAAGAATGTTTTCTTGTTTTACATTGATTTCATACATTTTTGTTGTTTTTTTGTGATAGACCGTATTATTTCTCTTCTCTTGTGATGTAGCTTTTTTAGCCGAGTTACATGAATCTTGTTTTCTTTTTTCAATATTTGATCGCTTTATTTTTTTACTTTTTATGTTCACATATTCTCTCACAACAGTTTATTTTACATAAAATTAGTTTTTTTCTTGTAAACCTTGGATTCAGAGAAACACAAATTTAACAGAAAAATCCTTCCATTTGAATTTCACATGAATTTCGAGGTTGAAGTGAACACAATGATATCTAATTTTCGTGGATAAATATCAACTACTCGGGTTATTTCTGCTTATCCCATTGCCAAATTCATAAATAAAATTAGGAATTTGGAAACGTGTCTGTCTCCTAGTAAATTTTACATTGAAGGAAGACCTATTTATTTGCCTTTTTCTTGCCTTCTATATCACAGGGAAGAAGAGGACGTCTAGATGTATGGTTGCCTATGCTTCTCTATTTGGAGTTGGAGCTCCAGAAATTCTAGTAATTGGTGTGGTGGCTCTGTTGGTGTTTGGACCTAAAGGTCTAGCAGAGGTAAATTCTTTAGTCTGACTTAACGAGTCTCTCTAGTATTGACCAGGAACTTTCAAAATTTTTTAATCCACAATTAGTTTTAGATGTTGTACTTTGGATGATGCAGCAACTATTAGGTATGCTTTAAGCTTGAAATATTCCTTTTAGCTACAAAGCTTCTCCCATTTTTAGTAATGGCTGATGTTTTCTATTTTTTGGGAATGTTTATGACACCGGAGTTGAACTAAGGAATAATAGGAAAGTCAAATATTTTTGCTGAATTCAAATAGAGAGTTACAAACATACAAAGGGAATATGAAATAACAACTACACAATACACAAACTCACACTAGGGGTTCGATCCTAATGTGGTGATGATCAGTTATGAGGATTGGAAGGGGCCACAAGTGGCTGGAATGATGATATGGGGGTTGGTGGACAGCAGTAGCAACTACAAAAGGGGTGTGGACTGCGGTTCAGGGATGACAGCAAGTATGGGGGCTGGACGCAGGGCAGCAGTACAGAGGTGGGCATGGCTGCTGGGAAGTCAGGGGTTGGATCTGCAGGGAGGGGGCAGCAAAGGTTGCTGGCGGTTGGACCTGCTGGATGGCAGTGAGGAGAAGCTGGACGGTGGGGGATTGCAGGAGGGCAGCACGGGGTTGGCAGCCGGATTGGCAGGACATGAGGAATCAGCAACAGAAGGTGGATAAGGCGGCAGTGAGGTTTGGTGGCTACCGGAACAGCACAGGCGCTGTTCTTCTAGGCGGCTGCAGCAGGGAAGGCGAAGGAGGCAGCAGAGGGAGGTATGCAGAGGAAGGATAGTTGAGGATAGTCACCATCTTGGGAGTGAGATACAACTGGAGCACCCCTCGACACTTGGATACAACCCTAGCCGGAAAAACCTGAGATGCCGATGACTGTCTAAGAGAAAACTCACAAAACTCCTCTAAAATATGACAAAAAAAACATATGTAAATTTAGGTGAACTAACCCGTGAACCCCACTCCCAATAAACGGCAAATCCCTGCTTGGAAGGATCGGTCGGTCCCTTTTCTGCTTGGACCGAACCAGTCTATGATGGGAAACACAACAATTGCCGCGCCTATGGCGCCTTGGTTACCGGTCCTTTCTCTGCTTGGACTGAATCGGTCCAGAATGGGAGACACGGCAATTGCTGCCCCTATGGCACCTGGACGCCCACATCAATTTATGTGCCGCCTCTTCAAGGGAGAATGAGAAAATTGTTTTATTAAAGGAAGAGTTACATACATACCATTCAATCCCTATGTCTTTACATATCTAACACCTAAATTTTAATTTTTACGTATGTCACCTTACCTATGCGTGAAAAGATGTATTTCACAGTTTAAATGTTAAAAAAGTGGTATGTTTGATGTGATATGAAAGATTTGGGTGGTATAAATGTAAAAGGTAAAGTTTAGGTGTTAGATATGAAAATCCATATGAATTGGGTGGTATGTATGTAAGTGCCCTTTTATTAAATTGTGTGGCATTTGAGAACTAGTTGTTGGCGAACTCTGGACAGGTACAATAATATGCATCAAATAAAAGCATTTGTTTGGAATGTAATTGTTTATGAGGTTCCTGAAAGGATTTAGCGCCTTGTTCCAGATTTTAATTATTTTGTTAGACTGGATAAAAAATTCAAGTTTAGGGTAACAAAATGGCCATTTATTAATTGAATTTATAGAAAGTTTGGATAGAGCTGCCAATATATGTAATCGAAAGACAAGAATGGTCATTTATCTCTTCGGGCACTATAATTTTTAGGGTTGTGAATAGGTTGATTTGGCCTCTCTATCCCAATTAATAAAAAAATTGACTTTGTTGAGGACTTGATGCAAGATTTTTAATCATAGCAACATTTATATAGCATGATCCGACCAAACCAAGAAAATTATATTTCTTTTTGTGTGATTCTTGATCGGTCTTATTTAAACTATTCTGTTAAATTTAGAAATTGTTTCAAGAGTTTAAATATAAAAAATTCCAATTTATCATAAGATGGTTTGCCACAACAGATTTCCCAATATCTGGAAGTGAGATCTGACATGAATTTCCCCGTTTAATGTCTTAGAAACTAAAACTGGGCTCTAATACTATGAATCCACCTGAAAAATGCAGTTTGGTTTGGTTTAGATTAATACAATTATCTTTATTAGACATGGATTATCCCATTTGCTGAGAAGAAGTGGTTAGGAAAACTTGTATTTTTCATTCTTTCAATGACTATTTATACACAAACCTATATAAAAATAAATAAAAATAAAAAATTGCAATAAAAAACACAAAAAATTGCTCTTAGTTATCCTGTTGTTTGATCTATTTAAGGATTGATGCCAAGAGAGCAATATGTGTTTTTTTTTTCTTTTTTAATATGAGTTTGTGAGGGCGGTATTTCTTCTAAGCAATGAATTCATGGCTTATAATTCTTATATCTAGCACTCCATTGGCTCTTCTTGATCTAATGGTCATTTAACATTCTCTCTCAAATTGTATGATTGAGATTTACCGATCTTTAGAAAATATTTTAGTAAATTGTTTTTTTTTTGCGACATATAAAGTGCAAAATAATTAATTTTTTATGTTTTTTTTATAAAATATCTGTCCACTTTCACTTTTTTGGTATGGTCGTGCTATACAAAATTATAATCAATGTTGATTGCATATTTATTGTCATGATACGCAAGACTAAATTTTTAAATCTCCTAAAATAATTTTAATTCACAGGAGTTCGTGGATCTTTCAAGCAATTGCTTTGATTTGAATTCGGCACTATTCTTGAAATGATGAGTTATTTTTTGCGTTTTCATTTTCTAAGTGATACCAGAGTTAACTCAAACAACAATAGGAAAAGTAACTATTATTACTTAAAGCAAGTAGATGCTCACAAATTACAATCAACACATTTGCAAGAAAAAATACAACTAGACAGGCGAAAATTTGAAATAACAACAACAATGATACAAACACTCAACTATGGTAGATCTCGAGTGGTGGTGGTGACTGTTAAGGGCTTGGAAGGTGGCGACAAGGTTGGGAAGGTGCGGGGCTATGAGGAAACCGTGGAAGGCAACGTCAACTTGCTGTCTTGGGCTGTAGCATGCAGGGAGTTTTTGTAACCAGCAGGAACCGATACCTGGGATGTTGGAATGAGGGAGGACAACAGTGGGATGGTGCCAAGTTTGGGAGAGAAAAAGGTGGCTGGGAGGGTAAAATACTGCAGGAAAATAGTGATTTTCTGCTGTTCCGGGTGACATAAATGAAGGAAATAGTCAGGAAGCAATGCAGGGAGATTGGGAAAGTGTGGAGGGCGGGTGTGTGGGGCAGCAAGCGGTGGTTGGAAATGGAGGAACTATAGACAGTTGTTGCGGACGGAGAATGATATAAACTACTGGGGAGTGACTTGGTGAAAATTGGGAAGAGGATAGGGAAGATAATCACCATCTCGGGAGAGAGATACAACCAGAGCACCACCTAAATCCTTAATAAATCCCTCGAATGGCGAAGCCAAATGCTGGCGGCTGTCCTAAACAAACTCATGCCAAAAACTTCTCATTCAAACTCTAATATAACACATATGTAGGAAATAACTAGAAAGAAAAGAAAGGAAAGTAGGAAACTTGCTGGAAAGAAAACGACTTAAAACAATTTGATTTGGTTCTACATTTCTCATGCGACCCGGGAACTACGTCGAGTCCACACGTGGAAGATCGGTGGGTCAGTTTCCTTGGGTTAGGGAAGCTTCAACTCCATCTGTTGAAGCTTTTGTTTCCTTATAGTATGAAATCAGATCAAACACAATGAAAGTAGCGAAGCTGTTGTAACCTTAAGAAGTTGAAGGATATTCGACTATGTCCCTAAGAGCATATGGATCCCGTTGTTGGCTACACTATCACCCAAAACACTTGAGTTTTCCCAACTTGCGAGCAGCCATCCATATCGATCCAATCTTATGGGGGCGCACTTAGGAACTAAATTAGGACTGTGTGTCACTTATATTCTACTTAATCTTTCAAATTAGGATTGCGTGTCACTTATATTCGACTGCTCATCCCTCATAGTTTCAGTTTGTAAGATTTGTCGAATCATAAGCATCTCGTCGTCATGCGGTGGAAGAAGGCTATTCACCCTTTTAACTACTTTCTCTTCGCTCATTCCTTCACTACACCCTGCTCGGTGATAAACACAACTCGGTTCGTCGGACAATTAGAAGCGACGTGTCCAAAATCATGACATTGAAGCATTATCTGGCTGGAACTGTAGTGGGCGGGTTGCTTTCTCAAGATTCTTTTTATTCTGAGTGGCATTGTCATACTCTTGATCAGTCTGCTCCACTTCCTGAGGTGTGCTCCTTCTAAATTCTCCAACTGTGAGTGGTTGTCTGACCAGAGGTGGTTGCTGCTTCTGCTTCCATTTCTATTATCTCTTTACTTGCAGTGCTAAGATCTACTTGTCCCTCAGTGTCTAATAGCATTGCAGTTGAACGACATTACTGATGGCGGGCTTCAAGACTCCCAAGTACCTGGATATGGTTTGGTTCTCTATCTTCTTCAGCTCACATATCAAATTTAGTTGCATAAATTCTGCTGTGTGCTCCTCCAAAGATAGCTCCTCTACCGCAGATAGTGGAGCTTCAAGCAATATTCTAGTGGTACTGTGCGAGTAGCTATTGTTGCCACATTGCCTCATTCATTTTCTCTCAAGAAGTGATTATGTCATGTCCTCTCCGTCTCTCCCTCTTCATGTTCTCCTACAACAAAGAAATATTCTTCAGCTTGATGGAGGCAAGCTTCATTCTTCAGCCATCAGGCACTTCCTTTTATTCAAAGATTTGCTCAATAATTTGCATTCGCTCGAGGAAATCATCTGGATCCATTCTCCCATTGAAGTCTTGTAGGTCCACTCTCATTCCCAGATCTCTGTATCCTTCAATAGGCATGTCTTCTTTATATCTTTTAACAAACACTTCATCTTTACATTCTCTAAGAGACATTTCATCTTTGTATCCTCTAACAGACGTCTCATCTATGTATCCTTTAACATACATTTTATCTCTATCCTCCACCAAACACCTCATCTCTATATCTTCCAACAGGCACTTCAGCTCTAGGCATCCATTGATATTGTACCACAAACTGTTGACATGTCTTGCCGACTGCAATCATCCCTACGGAAGAGATTCAGGTGTTGTTCCTACTCCGGGTTCTTTCCTAAATGACATCAAGTCTAGCACTTGGCGGAGTAGCTGTTGCATGTTGTCCATGGTAAATTCCTAATCAAATTCCTGCAATTGTCTCCTCAAGGGTGTGGTTAGGGTTTTGGGTGTAGGTAGGTGGAAGGAGGTGTGTAGGGTGGAGGGAGAAGAAAAATTTTTGGGTGGGGGGTGATATTGGGGGTGCTAGAAACCCTATGATAGGATTAGGGTTATGTTAGTTTTGATTCCAAAGTATATCAGAGTTAATCCAAACCATGATAGAAAAAACAAATATTATTACTGGAAGCAAAGAGACCGTTGCAATTAACACACTTAAAGGGAAAAATATAACAACTAGACACCCGAAAATTGGAAATAGCAACAAAGAGGACATAAACACTCAACTAAGGTGGATCTTGAGTGGTAGTGGTGACCATAAAGGACTTGGAAGGTAGCGAAAAGGTCGGGAAGGTGCAAGACTGGGGAAATTGTGGAAAGGCAATGTCAGCTTGCTGTCCTAGGCGGCAACACGCAGGGAATTGCTGTAACCAACAGGAACCAACAAGAATAAGCTGCCCTCAGATGCTGAAATGAGGGAGGACAGCAGTGGGGTGGCTTTCTGGGGTGGGCGGCAAGTCCAGGGAGGAAAAGGTGGCTGGGAAGGCGAAATACTGCAGGAAAATAGTGATTTCCTATAGTTTCGGGTGACGGTAGCGAAAGAAATAGTGGGAAGCAATGCAGAGAGGTTGGGAAAGGGTGGAGGGCAGGTGTGCGGGCAGCAACAAGGCCGGCAAGTGAGAGGGGTGGCTGGAAATGATGGAACTGCAGGAAACAACAACAAAAGCTGCTATTGCGGGCGATTACGACGAGATAAAGTAAAGAGGAGCGACGTGAGGAGGATGGAGAAGGGGATATGGAGAGAGGTACAACCGGAGTACCATCCAAACCCTCAAATACTGCCCTCGAAAGGAGAAAGGAGAAAGGAGGAGACTGACTGTCATAAACAAACTCACGTAAAAAACTCTTCGTGTAAACTCTAATGCAAAACATATATAGGAAATGAATAGTAAGGAAGGAAAGGAAAGTAGGAAACTTGCAAAAAATTGGAAAGAAAATGTCTGAAAGTCGTTAGATCTTTTTTTCTTGTGTAACTCTGGAAACAAGTCAGGTTCGCACCATGGAGACGTCCGCGTCAATAGGATTTTCTCCCAAAATCGTGTAATATCTTGAAGTAGATAAACTATTCATTGGTGATCTCACACGATGGGAGCTACAGTTGGGGCAAGGAGGCTCGTGCTCCCACTGACTAGGCCTTTTGAAATTATTATTTTTTTAACCCTAACCACTAAGCATTGCGGCAATTGGACTGTTCGTGGGATCGTGGGGCAGAGTAGTGTAATGGAGTTTTCGTGGGTGAAGAAGCCCATCAAAGTGTTTAGCCCCTACTGTTGGCATGAGATGCTTCTTTTTTTTCTTTGTAAGCCGAGGAAATGGACAAAGATTAGGGGAAAAAAAAGCAGAAATGCCACCACCATGCTCATCTCTTTATATGAAATATAAACAAAAGTCAAATTGATAATATAGATTTTTATATGTTATATATTAATAATACATAAATATATATGTATCTAATATTTTTTGGATCTCACAAGCAGCCAAAAAGTTTTGAAAGAGGACTAAAATTCAAATTTAGTTAATAAATAAAGATTTTTGTAATTTTGTAATGCGCACACATATTCATAATTACATGATTCAAATTGAGAAATTGAAGTAAAAAAAAAAAGACAGAAAGGCCGCCACTATCCTCATCTCATTATATGAAATGTAAACAACTGTCAAATTGATAAGATAGGTTTTTATAATATTATGTATCAATAATACATAAATATATACATATATAATATTTTTTCGGATCTCATAACCTGGCAAAAAGTTTTGAACGAATACAAAAAGTTTGTTGGAAGAAATTACTCCGAAAGAATCTCCTGGTTTCACAGTGGAATATGATCACAGGATTCGAGAAAATTGGAACAATAAATTTAAACACATAAGAAAAATCAAAACAATCAGAAAAACACACAAGAATTTTATGTGGAAAAACTCGAGAACGAGAAAAATCAACATGTCATATACATACAAAAGAAGCAAAATTTAACAATTACCGAAGTGTTTGATGAAACAACAATGGTCTGCCTGACACTTCAATTACCTATTGTCTGACATGAACTTGTCAAACCTTCTGTACTACTGTCTCATGATCTGCTTCAAGCCATAGAGACTCTTCTTCAATCTGCAGAGCAAACTTTATTTGTCTAGAAGCTTGAAACCTTATGGCTGCACCATGTTTAGTTTCTTTTTCAGATCTCCATATAAGAAAGTTGTTTTTACATCCATTTACTCCAGATATAAATCTTCTTCTCCTACCAGACTTAGCACAACCCTTACAGTCGTCATTTTCATCACTGGCGAGAATATCTTTGCATAATCCACTTCTTGCCTATGTCGGAAACTCTTTACAACAAGTCTTGCCTTGTAGCACTTGCTATAGTCCGACTCTTCTTTCAGCCTGGAGACCCACTTGTTGTGCTGTATTTTTTTGTCATTTGGAAATCCCAAGTTTGATTTGACTCCAAAGATCGCATTTCTTCATCCACGTTGAACTCTCAATCCCTAGAATCTTCAACTTGAGTGGTCTCCTCAAAACACTCTGGTTCACTACTATCAGTTAGTAAAAAATAATGTAAAGAATGAGAATACATTTGTATGAGTTGTTTCACTCTGCTGGATCTCCTAGCTTCTTTAGCAAGGCTGATTTGACTTCAAAGACCGCATTTCTTCATCCATGGCGAACTCCCAATCCCTTGAATCTTCAACTTGAGCGGCCTCCTCAAAGTACCCCGGTTCAACACTATTAGTTAGTAACAAATAGTGTAAAGAAGGAGAATACCTTTGTATTAGTTGTTTCATTATGCCGAATCTCCTGACTTCCTTAGTAGGTGTCTGAGGAACTTCCATTGCTTCTTCTGGTTGAGCACTTCTTCTTTCTCCATCCTTTTAACCACTAATATAATCTATCTCCACATATTTGAATATTTCAGAAGTAACAGACGAATTGCCCATAGTTCTAACACTATCCTTGTACATCTCCATCTCGTTGAAAGTGACATTCTTGCTTTTTATAAATTTCTGATTCTAATAATTCCAAAACTTATACCGAAACTCATCTGAATCATACCAATAAAAGTGCACTTGACAGATTTTGAGTCAAGCTTGTTTCTAAAACCTGCATCAACATGCACATATGTAGAACACTTAAATACTCTTAAATGAGATGGACATACTTTTTTGTCACTCCAAGCTTCAGGTAAAACTTCCTTCAAAGGTATTGACGAACTACAATTAATCAGATAAATTATAGTATTAACTGCTTTAGCCCAAAACTATTTCGGGAAGCATGAATGAAACCTCATGCTCCTAGCACGCTTCGTGGCTGTTTTGTTCATGCGCTCAGCCACACCATTATGCTACGATGCCTTGGGACAATGACCTCATGCCTGATGTAGTATATAAATTCATGAACTTCTGATCGCGATACTCACCTCCATTATCTGATCCGAGGCACTTCAGCTTCAAGTCTGTCTCATTTTCTATCGTAGCATTTCATTTCTTAAAAACTTCAAATATATCAGATTTTGACCTTAAGAGATAAACTCATATATTTCTCATGTGAACATAAATGAATGTTACAAAATAGTGAGCCTCCAATAAATTGAACTGTAGTAGGACTCCATACATTAGTATGCACTAACTTCAGTTTCTTTGATTTCACCAATAAGCTACACTTGGAGAAAGAAATTTTCTTTTGCTTGTCACAAATACAGTCTTCACAGAAATTCAGATCAACTGATTTCAAACTCTGAATCTTATTCTTTGAAAGTAGGGACTTAATATCTTTCTCGCTCATATGTCCAAGCTTACGGTGCCTATAGACCTGCATCCACTTTGGTTCCAGTCACATCAATGAAATCAAGTCTTTCATTGATCAGATAAATGGTGTCTTCAATGTTGCCTCGAGCATCACTAAGGCCCCCTGATCACCTTTCACGAATCACCTGTGAAAGTTGTCACGAGTCCTGACTTTGTCAGTTGGCTCACAGAGATAAGATTTTTCTTAAAACTTAGAATATGTCTGACATCAGTAAGCTTCCACATTGTTTCATTCGACAACTTGATATCAACATCACAATTTCCTATTATACTGCAGACATTATTATCTCCCAAATAAATCTTCTCTAGATCACTCTGAGTGTTGTTTTTGAATACATATTTATTGGGCAAGAATGCAAAGTGACACCTAAAACTACTATCTAGGATTCAATGCTGACTAAAGATAACACCGAGGAGTCATTTTGAATTTCTTTTTTGAAGACTTTAGTAGAGAAACTACTATCATGTCCTTCGCCACCAACTTTTCTTGGAGCTTTGCAGTTCTTCTTGAAATGCCCATTCTGTCTCTGCCTATATTCCTGCCCAGATTCATTTCCCTGTTATTTGAATTCAACCCAGAACCGGAAGATTCACCATTCGCTACTTTTCTGTGAACTTCTTTATTCAGAATCTGACACATATCATTGTAGTTCAACTTTGAAGTCCCTGAAGAATTACTCAACTCCGTTACCAAGCCATCCCAGCTTTCCGACAAAGAAGATTGTATCATCGGTGCCCTGACCTCATCATCGAACTTGATCCCCATAGAACACAACTGGCTAGTCACAATCTTAGAATTTATTGAGATGTTTTGCCACTGAACTGTCTTCCACCATTTTTCATATTGAATAATTTTTTCATAAAAAAAATATTTAGAAGCAGAAGGTTTTTCATACAACTTGGACAATGCCGCCATCAGATTCACCGTAGTTTTCTCATTCACAATGTGAACGCAACAAATGAGGAAATTGTTAACCTGATCAAATCCAGTGTCGTTTGATCTGACACTTCTCATTCCTCCATAGGCATAGACTCAGGTTTCTTTGTGATTCCTTGTAGTGACAAGTAGAATTTTTTCTGATACAACAAATTCTCAAGCTGCATCTTCCAGGAAGCGGAGTTCATCCCATTGAACTTCTCCACCTTTAACCTTGCTTCTTCGGTCATTGTTCCCACTTGAATCGAGCCCCGCTTTAATACTAGCTTAGATTGCATTCCCTCAAGTTTGTTTAGATTATTTCAACCTATCCACTAAATTTTTTGGCTTTTATATTTGTCAAAAATTTACAAATGGATAATGCTGCAGCTTATTTTTTATAGCCTTCTATGAACGAAGTCCTGTTCAGATTATGCTACTTTTCATTTAGGAAAGGTTGCGTGGAATGTCTTTCAAATTGTGGACATTAGCAGAGTTAAATTTGAATGCATCTCAACATATTTTTCATCCTGCAAAATTTTTGGACATTGTTCCTTTGAATGGTTCAAGTCTCATCTAGATCTTATGAAATCTAACAATCGGGCATGATAGTACAATCAAATGATTGAATCCAACTGTTTACTACTTTGGAGGCTATTTAGGTCTTCAATCAGAACTTGGAGGTATTAAAGCATTGCCTTGCCAGCCTTATACTAGTGGTTACTTCAACACCTACAAGCATTACCGTTGATCTCGATCCTTACCTCTCCTTAATTTGTGAAGACAACAATGATCACGACACTTTGCAGCCTTATGATTTATATGAGAGCATTCAGAGTGTTTGCTCTTGTTCTATATGAAATTTCCAATTTTATTTAGTAGATGAGGCAGGAATTAGAAAAAAAAAAAAAAAAAACTATCGCCTCTCCACTGAATTCACCATGCTTTTAAAAAAAGAGTTCCAACGAGTTATTTTGTAGTTTTTCTATTCCTAAGGATTAGCATCATAGAATATCTCTCTCTTTTTTTTGTATCTCGTCTTGCAAAATTTTCCTTTGTGTTGGTGTATTCATATCATTTTCTAATTTTTATATTTTATTCTAAAATATTGGTTTCTTTTTGTGTTGTGCGTTTATTGAGGATTTAGTTCACTTCTACACAAGTTGTGCTTTTAGGCTTCCCACATAAAATCATCTTGTGATGCAATTTAAGAACAAGCAAGCTTATTTATGTCAATATGTATACATAGACATCCTTTTCATATTCATTGAATACAGAGCGCGATTAAGGTGATTACAGGAAACAATTTTTCATTCTAAGCATAAAGCCGGTGGATAAGAACATACATTACTCTGTTTTGTTCAGATTGTGCCAGGCAGGTTACTAAATCCTGGAAACAAATGAAAACCAGGGATGCAACATTAAGTTAGTGTTTCAACAATGGGTTGCTGAAAGATCTCTTGAACCTTGTTGTGCTACAAATATTAGTTTTGATTTCTCTTCGCTATTTTTAGCTACTAAAATTAAGTATGCAAAGTGCAGGTTGCCCGGAATTTAGGAAAAACTTTGAGATCTTTCCAGCCGACTATTAGAGAGCTTCAGGTTTGTGAAATTGATTTTTTTTTTCTTGAATAAAGTAAACAGGAAAAAAATTCCATCAATTTTGCTAATGAACCCATTTAATAACAATGAAGTCTGTAAAGAAATGGATTCTCCACTGCTTCAGTTATCATCTTATATGTGCAAGATCTTTTATTGGCTGATGTCATGCTTCAGGAAGTTTCAAGGGAATTCAAGAGCACACTTGAGAGAGAGATTGGTTTCGATGAAGTTACCAACTCATCGAATAGTGCCTATAGATCCAGGTCAATCTTTAATGAGAACCAGCATACAACATCAGATCCAAGTAAGCAGATGCTTTACTTTTCCCTTGACTATTGATGGCGTATTATTTTTCCAACTCGAATAAAAAAAAAGATTTATTCTTTCACCACACCATTTTGGTACGTAAACAGTCTATATTTGTGTCCTGCTCCTCCAAAAGTCAATGTATCTCAGCAATCATTATCAGAATCAAACTCATTTGTGCTATTAAGCATCGACATTTTGGCTATCATAACTTGTAATAATCCTCTGTTCCCTTTTTATTTCTGCAATTAAATTACATGCTCTTCAATTTATTGTGTTTTCATCATTTTAAGCTCAGCGTTCTGCATAGCTTTATAAGTGAAATTCTCGGTAAATTTACATTATTCTAGTCTCTTCTGGGGCAGTTTCACCATCAACATACTAATAATATATCATAACAGAAAATCAAACCAAATCCGCATCTACTTGTTTGGTTCAATGCAGTTTCATATTTGAGTGGTTTGATTTTTGTATGAAGTTAAGGATTTCGGTTTGGTTCGTCCCAAATAAGATTTGATTTGGAAGCAAATCGAGTTGTACTCATCTCTCTATTGACTTTTCTAACGTCCTATTGAAATTGTTTTGTTTTGGCTTATTTTGGTTTGTCAAAATGTCAAAAACTAAACCAGACTATATATCTGGTCAAGGAATACGTCAAATTTAGATCTAACTGATTTTCAGTTAAACTGAACTGAACCATCAAATTTTAATGGTTTGTTTGATTTGGTTTTTTCATTAAAATCGGTTTATCTTGGGACCTGTAGATAACCATCAAATATTAAATTTCTTGTAGATTATTACAAGTTTTTCGGGCAATTACTGTAATAAATTTCCTAAACATGTTCCTTGTGCAGTTTATATCTGCTTTTGAATTATCGATGGTTGCTTTTGGGCTTGAAATTACTTAAGGGACAAGAAGCGTTTCCTCAAATAATTAAAAAACTGAAATCTTATTATTATTGAAATTCCATATGAATAATATATATAAGAAATTCATGGCTTTTATGTTGTTTTCACTACCTTCAAGCATAGGAAAATAATTAATGATGGACTTTTGATGATGCCAAATAATTATATTTTGAACTGATTTTTTGTAATTATTGTCTCTGATGTTATTTTTAATTTATAGCTAGGCTTACATATAAAATTTCATTCAAGGGTTTTATCTTATAGATAATTTATAACACTGTATTGCACTATTTGGAGCATCTATTCTTAGAAATTTTGGAACATGTCTGATTGATGACTAAGGGCTTCTAATATCAAATGAATGCAGCATATTTTAGTGTTTGAACTATTCATAATGTTTGTAATTAATATATGATTTTGATTGATGAAGTATTTTGTAGATGGATAAAATTAAGTTTCCTAGATTATTATTCGTGTCAACGAATAATTCTCATTTTTTAATATGTTAATAAATAGCAGACATTTAATGATCCTCGTATATTTCTTCTTTTATGTGAATATGAATGATGTGATTTATTTGATCATAAAGATTGTAGACTTTAAACCACATTTTGGTCCAAAATCTCTTGACTTGGAGGAGGGAAGTTCAAACATAAAAATTTCTCTAACTAAAGTAGCTTTATTGCATATGAAAAATGCGATTACAAGTTTGCAGAGTCTTGACTATTCATTAATGATATCATGAGCATACCAATTGAAATTCATACACTTGTGTAATTAAATTAATTTTCGTGTTAATATATTTTAATTTTTGGACATGAAGGCAATAAGGTTGATATTAATTTTGATTTCGATAGCTCAAATAGAATGTATGTGTGTGTGTGTGTTTAAAAAATGAGCATGAACGTGGTCTTTTCTTCCAATAGGATCGTATCCAGTGACGTTGGTTGAAAATTTTGCTTTTCTCTTCAAATATCTTTTTTGTTAGACCAAAATTCATTGGATGGTGTAGTTATTTACTAATTGATTGGCTATGCTCATAATTTTTATTAAAATCTTCAAGATAATAAATAACAATTTCACCTATTTTTCCAATCTATAATTTACTTAAACGGAATAAAATTCCACGTACATGCCAAATTTTATAATTTGGATTTATTATTAGGCCAATGACTTGACTTTCAGAAATTACAAAAATAGGGTTTTTTTTTTCTTATGCATAACGGCCAACTAAATCTTCATAAAATCTTACAAAATACACTTGAGAGTTTTCCCTTGTTGAAGTTCAAAATCAACCATGTTGATTTCAATTGGAGCCTCTGCAGGCAAAATTCTATTGATAGGTGTGAACTTTTTCAGTTCGAACGAGAGACCATACATGCATTCATACTTGTATAGAATGTACCCTTGAGTTGACTGTAAATTATAAAAATTAGTGCGTACTTTTGATATAGATTTAGGTGATTCCGTTAAAAGTTTTTTAATGAGGTTTCAAAGTTAATTTTATGTTTTTATTTTTCTTTTCTTCATGTCATTTTGAATGTGAACATTTTCTCAAGTTAAAAATTTTTATTTGCCATAGATGTTAAAAGTCCTTGTTTTAATCATGAAGCCTGTAGGAAATTGGTGGAATTATGCTTCAAATCTTTGATTTATCCTACCTCAAATTTTTTATATCAACTTGTTATCTTTCAATCTTCATGGCATATATTTTCATTAAATTTTCTACATCTGTGCATGCTAAGATGCATAAATTTTTTATTACAATAAAATATAATTTTTTTGTAATAATGACAATAAAACTATTAAAAATATAATTTCTATTGATTATAATGAAGTTGTGATTATCCTATCTATTTGTTGAAGTTCAGAATAAATATTATTATTCATATGAAATGGGAGTATAAATAACCCTTAAATGAATCCTAGAATAGGTAAGACAATAAAAAAGACATAACAGGAAATGAAAGATATTAACACATATATCTCCAATTAATCAATTCATATCAATTACTTAGAGATAAAAGAAACAACATAAAACATAAAATAGGAAAGGAAATAAATTTAATTCTCATAAGTTCCAACTGGAATGAATTATTTCCTAAATTAAATTCTAACAGTATTTACGTGTATATTTTAACACATAATGATCGTTTCTTGCCCCTATTCAATGATAGTGATTATAAAGCATCACTTAAAAGGATCATTATCTAATTCAACGGTATGTTTCAGGTTTGATAATGGGAAGAAATATTTTAATCAAGCATTGTACTATTTTATCCACAGAATGACACCACCCATGATTGCTCTTGAGTTCCCACCCCACAAGTAAATGAGATTGAAGGAAGAAAAAACTATCTGCTTGAGATCACTATGGCCCTACTCTACGATCAAAATGCTTTGAAATTTTCCTGGCACATTCTTATTCAGTCACCTTACCAACAAAACAAACACCGCCAAAATCCTCTCTGATTTTTCCCCAAAAATACATGTATTGCTTCAACTAAAACACTTGGGAGAGTTTCCTATGTCCATTAACCCCATCATAACACAAAATTCTATTTAAGAGCTAAAGTACATCTTAGGATACTCAAATCAAGAAGGATATAAGTTCTACTCCCAGACAAAAAAATAAATAAATAAAAACTTTTAGGATATTTCTGTTGCTGAAATTCAAGGATTCTATGTTCAAGATTTTTTCAGAGGAATCATTTGAGTAAAAGCAATTTTGGTTACCTCAATCTTAATCTTCTAGCCACCCAACCAACCCTCAGTGTTTCAAGTTACCTTTAGACTTCTCTGCAAATAGAAGTAGCCTCCTGAAACAATAATTCCAATAAACCCTTATCTAATGAACCTAAACCATTAATATGGTTATACTCGAGAAAAAAAGAAAGAAGAGCCTGATGCTGAACAAAAGCATGCTTAACCCTTCGATATCTTATTGGATCAATCACCATATTGTGAAGGTATGATCTCTACCCCTAAAATTCTATTCTCCTTTCTATTGCATCATAAGGGAACCCAGGCATGCACTCAACATCCAATAGCCAATTTTATTCACTTTCCATTATTTTCTCTTCCCCAAAAGCCTTTCTTTTAGAGATAAAATAATATTAAATTCCCAATAATAATATTTCAAGAAGTTCTTGCAAATAATGAATAGAAGAATTATGATTGAAAATAAGAATTCTAAAAGAAAATGAAACCTCGGTTATTATAGATTGTTAACAACAACAACAACAAAACCTTTATCCCACTAAGTGGGTCAGCTACATGAATCTTTTTTCTCCACTGTTTCCTATTTAGTATCATATTTTCATTTAATTCTAATAAATTAAGATCATTTTTTATACAATATGCCCAAGTCATCCTAGATCTACCTCTGTCTTTCTTAACAAAAGTCGAATCTAAAACACCTGCTCTTTTAATAAGATCATCAAATGGCTAACGTTTAATGTGAACCAACCATCTAAGACGACTCTCTCTAATTTTGTCCGTCACTGGAGCTACACCCTACACCAACCCTATCATTCATTTCACATTTTGTCTCTAAGTGTAAAGCCACTCATCCACCTAATCATTTTCATCTCGACAACACTTAACTTAGTTTTATGCTTCTCTATTAAAGACCAACTTCCTGCGCCACAGAGCATTGCAGGTCTCACTACCATCTTATAAAATTTTTCTTTCAGTTTTAGTGATACTTTTCTATCACACAATAGGCCCGAGGCATTCCTCCACTTCAACCAACCAAGGTGAATTCTACTAATAACATCCACATTTATACTACCATATCACTTTGAAT
>NW_018165157.1:342757-356776 GCF_001263595.1 Phalaenopsis equestris
CACACCTTTTAATAATTTGGTTTGGTCACCCATAGTTACATTTTTGTTACTAGAGCTACTACTGCTAAAATTACATTCCATGTATTCAGTTTTATTCCTACTCGAATGAAGGCCTTTAGACTCCAAGGTAGACCTCCATATTTCAAGTTTTTCCTGAGCCTTTTCTCTCTTCTTATCCATGAGAGGGATATCATCAGCAAGCATCAAGGTACATCCTCCTGTAAGTGTCCAGTAAGACCATCCATAACTAAAGTAAAATGATATGGGCTTAAAGTTGATCCCTGATGTACACCAACAGAAATAGGAAACTATTTGGTCAATCCTCCTTCTATTCGAACACTGTTTTTCTAAATCAATAAAAATCATATGTAGATCTTCCTTATTATCTCTGAACTTCTCCATCAAACCTCTCAATAAATGTATAGCTTTCATAGTAGATCTGCCCAACATATATCAAAATTGATTATGAGAAATCTTTGTAGATTGTTAAATGAAAAAAAAAAAATTTAATTAGATTTAAGTGGACCTAGATTATCAAATACAATAAAAATGGATCACTCAAAAGATATAAAACTAGACTATTTGTAAAAGATTTCACTCAAATTTATAGAGATGAATATGGAGAAACTTTTGCTTCAATTGCAAATGTAAATATCATCGAAATTCTTATATCCCCAACAGCCAATCTCAATTGTTCCTTACAATAATTGGATGTAAAAAATGTATTCCGACATAACTAAAACAAAAAGTCTATATGGGACAACACTAAATTTTAATTAAGATTTTAGCACTCTACATGTCCTCAACTTGAAGAAAGCTCTATATAGGCTTAAACAATCCTCAAAAGCTTGGTTTAAAAATTTTATCGAACATCGAACAAAGTCATAAAGATCATACTTACTTATATTTAAAAAAAATCCATCATGGGCAAAATGTAAGTTTCTATAGTGTTGAAGCAAAAGTTTCTCCATATTCATCTCTATAAATTTGAGTGAAGTCTTTTACAAATAGTCTAGTTTTATTGAGATAATATCTTGTTGCACACATATCTCAAAGAATAAGAAGTGTGAAAGATCAATTATCCGAATTCTTCTTAAATATTTTCTTAGAATTGAAACGGTCCACTCAAATGTTGGGATATTCATCTATCAACAAAAATATATCCTAGATCTACCAATTAAAATAGTTATGATGGGATGTTCGCACATAGAAGTTCTGAATGACTGCTACCATGAACTTTGATAAACAAGCGATAACTTATGAGCTGATGAAGGGAGGTATGAAAGGTTGATTGAGAAACTTATCTAATTTGCTCACAGAAGATCAAGCATGGTATATGTTGAAAGTGCTCCAAGTTAGTTATGTATTATCCTAAAAAAGCACATTTACATTCAACGTTCAAAACTCTTGAATACCTCGAAGTAGTAGCTTGACAAAGAAATTTTGTTCAAAGAAGTGGAAATTCAGTTTAGAAGTATACATACATGCTGATTTGGCAAGATCCCTCATAGACGGAAGGCTTCTTACAGTTACAACATTTTTTTGGGTGATAACATAATCAATTGGAGAAGCAATCAATTGTCGTCAGATTTGGCATTGAAGCTAGATTTATGAAGGATGAATTAGGGATGAGATGAAATGTTATTATGAAATTATACTATGACGATAAAATGCCATAGTCGCCGCACATAATGAATTCCAATAGGACAAATCAAATGCATAGAATTCGATTGGTATTTAATAAAATAAAAAACAAAAACAGTGGAATGATATGTATCCCGGGTGTTCGAATGAATAAGCAATTGACTAATATTCTAATCAAAGAACTATTGAGATCTACTTCTCACAATATGGCAATCCAAGTTAGGCATGGAGAAAATCTTTTTTGTAGTTCAAGGGGTTTTAGCATTTTTAGAGGCTAACTTGGCAATAAATGGGATTGCAAAGCTGGCGATCCAACATTGTACAAGGTTGGGATCTGCAGGCCTCTACAAAAAGCAAAAGTCTCATATTCTTAGGTGAATAAATATGTGCAAGATGTAATATATCGTTCATATTTTCATATCAGTTAGTACTTTTCTTTGATAGAAGTTACCAAGCTTAATCTAAATTCTACTCTATAAGTAGAGATGCAAAATCTCGAATAAACTCATACTGATTAAAATCATTTATATATATTTCAGTACTAAAGTTGAAGGTAATGTTGATACCATCAAAATCGTTATAACCATTGAAGCAAAATATTTTTCATCTTTCATAAACCAAAACTGAAATAAGATTTCAATGGGACATGTAAATACCACTAATTTCTGAATTTGTTTTTTAAGCATATTAAAATAATACAAGGCTATATTCAGATGGCAAGCCTACTGCTGAAGCCCCACTTACTGCAACCGAGTTGCTGGAAGAGCAACCTCAAGGTCTTCTTCTTTCAACTTCCTATTACTCTTTAAACCTTTGTCCATTGTCAAATCTATATTTATGATATATATATTTCTAGACTCAAATTGAAGGTAATGTTGATAACATCAAAGTTGTTATAACTATTGAAGCATAATATTTTTCATCTTTCATAGACCAAAACTGAAATAAGATTTCAATGGGACATTTAAATACCACTAATTTCTGAATTTGTTAGTTAATTGTATTAAAATAATACAAAGCATATGACGCGGGGGATGTGGTGGATCGACTGGTCCTCAAAGGGAGGGGGGTTGCCGCTCCTCCCCTTTCCTTCCTTCCTTCTTAGCACCTTCCTAATAAAAGTCTTTTCAAATCAGAATTTCTGAATATTTTTATTCCTCTTTCAAATTATGATATATGATTTTATTGTTTCTTCTTATTTTAAAACCCTTCCTAAAATCTAAAATCTGATTTTATTCTCCTTATTTTAAAAAAGTCTTTCCTAAATCTGAAATTTGATTTTATTTTCTTTCTTATTTTAAGTATTGCCTAAAATAAAGTCCTAACCTCATTATAAATAGAAGATGACGTGTTTAGAGCTAGCGGTCTTATTTTTTATATCGGAATTCAGATTTTAGCCTTGGTATTTTCCCTTTCCAATGTTGATCCAACTTTGAGGTATTGTTTTGGTTCCCTTATCCGAGGTGGTGATCATCTCCAAAGGTCCGAGTGGTGCTCTGGTTAAGTTCGATCTTGACGAGTCATTTATCTTACCATACTTTTGTTTCTCTGCTATCATTTCAGAATGTAGCCACTACAACCCCCTCTTCCACTGCTGTTAGCCACCTTCCTGCTACCGTCCAGCCATCGCAGCCCCTCCAAGTTGTTGTCCAACCCTTTCAGACCCTTCCCGACAGCCCGTCAGCACCCCTACAACAACTATCTTGTTGTCCCGATCTTTCTCATCTCTGTCAGTGCTTCTCCGATTGTTGTACACCCTCCCAAAGTGCCGGCGAACCTTCCCAACTACTAACCTACTTCTTCCACAGTAACCCACACCTCTCAGGCCTTCACTGCAGCAGCCTCTGATCCAACTTCCAACAACGCTCCTGCTTCTCTCCAGTTGCAGTTTGACACTATTTCTATCGCCAACCTGTTGTCCTACTTCTTCCATAGCAGCCCCCACCTTTCCGGCCTTCACCGCAGCCGCCAATTCTGCCTCCCTTGTAGGATTCCCTCCTTATCAAGTGTGTTGTGTTTTCTTTGTTGAGTCATTAGTTGTAATCCTTTGTTTTGTAATTTTATTTTGTGTGTTGTCTTTCGTTATTTCGAGTCTTTATTGAAATCTTGTTTTAAGTCAGTAGTAAAATTGTGTTTTTCGTCAAATTTTGGGTTCTCTTGCATCATTTGGTATCAGAGTTAGCCCAACCTTAATCACATCTTGGAGTTTCTAGCATCCACCACTACCCAATCCACCACAACAAGTTTTTTTTTCTTTTTTTTTTTGTATTACTTTCGTTCTTTGTTCCTTCTTTCTTTCCTTCCTCAGATCCTGAACCCTAAATATGTCATCAAGAAGATTTGTGCCCGAGCCTACCCAAGACGAGATAGGGCGAGAGTTCCGCCATCTTCAACAGAGGCTTATGGATATTGAAGAGGAAATTCAGTTGGAGGATACCCTCGATCGTGATCTGGAAAGTCGAAAGGAAGTACGAGAAAATATGAAAATGAAGCGAGAAACACAATCAGTTCCTACTAACTACTACCTCCAAAAGTGGTATACTCTAGCTTTCAAAGTGGAGAGACTGTATCACCAAACGACTCCCTTGCTACTATCCAACAAAACCAATCCGCAAGTTTTTCATGGCCATAAGATGTTGCTAGTGTCACGGATTTGGACATGTTGAAGCGGTCTTCATCGACCAGTGTGTCATCGAAAAGTTGGGTAAAGCCACTGTAGGAACTAAGAGCAGTTTGAACGTGAATTTTCATCTGATGACGTCTTCCTCCGTGGAACCCCCTTGTTCGTGGATACATTCAATGTCTTTCCTCCATGTGATCAAAAGAACATGCAACTTTTGATAAGATTGTGGTTCCTGCTTTCCTAGAAGAAGGAGAACTTTTGGTTGAGACATGAAAATCATGCAGACTAGAAGATGTCAGAATTTAAAATTTTAATGGATGGTCTTAGTAACGAACAACTGATAGCATCACAAGCAGCTACAATTCCAACCATAACCCCCAGTGTTTCATATGAAGAGACTAAGGGTCAGTGTGAAGCTTTTGTTATTGAAACACAACAGAAGATATCAGTTCTCCAAAACTTCAAGAGTTAGAGGAAAGACCCGAAAGATAATAATAATCACACATCAACCAAACTATTGCAAATCTTCAAACTCGCTAAGGCCCAACTTGTTATAGATGAAAAACATATGAGTTATTTACTTGTTCAGGATTTGGCTCAGGAGAACCTATGTGGTGGGTGTATCTCCGGCTCAGATTATGCTAAATCAGAACAGATCGATATGGGGATCAATTTTTTATTTTTCATCAATCCAAAAGCTTCTCGTTCTCCAAATTTCAATTCATGTTATAATGCACTTCATGGTGTTGCTGGAGCTTATGCCAAACACAGTTTCGTTGAAGAACTTGGTGCAAAAGAAAGCTCTCTGTTAAATTGCACTCCTAAAGAAAACTTTGGTGTAGGCCATCCAGACCCTAACCTGATTTATGCCAAGGATTGTGCGGTGGGGATTACGCAAATCAGAATAGCAAGATGAACCCCTTGAGTTTGGTGCAGCTACTGATGGTGATGTTGATCATAATATGATACTTGGTAAAAGGTTATTTGTGACTGCCTGATTTTGTTGCAATCAACGCTGCTAACGTTGTTCTGTCCATTCCTTACTTTTATTCTAAGCTGAAGGGTGTTGCCAAAAGCATGACAAACTCTGCAGCGCTTGATGTTGTAGCAATTAATCTAAAATGTGAACATTTTTGAGGTGCCAACTGGATGGAAATTCATTTGCAACTTGCTGAATGTTGGATTTTATTTGGTTTGTGGTGAAGAAAGCTTTGGGACAAGTTTAGATCATATTCGTGAGAAGGATAGGATTTGGGCAGTTTTAGAATGGCTTTCTATTCTTTGCATATAAGAACAAGGACAACCTCAACGGAGGAAAGCTAGTGACATTAGAAGACATAGTTTGCCAGCACTGGGCTACTTATGGTCGCCAATGGGATCCAGGGCTGGCTAACAACAACACAAAAGCTTCGACCTATAACGTCGAAGCTCCCCCAACCCGAGGAGACTGATGCGGGGGCTATGGAGGACCGACCGGTCCAATGGTGGGAGGGTTGCCGCTCCTCCCTTTCCCTTCTCTCCCCTTCTCTTCTTTCCTTCTTAGCCCCTTCCTAATATAAGCCTTTCCAAATTAGAATTTCTGAATATTTTTATTTTTTTTCCTAAATTTTGAGATCTAATTTTATTTTTTCTTTTTATTTTAAAAATCTTTTCTAAAATCTAAAGTCTTATTTTATTCTCCTTTCTTATTTAAAAAAAAAAATTCCTAAAATTTGAAATCTGATTTTATTATGTTTCTTATTTTAAATATTACCTAAAATAATGTCCTAGCCTCATTATGAATAGAGGATGATATGGTTAGAGTTAGGGGTCTTGTTTTTGAAATCTAAATTTCAATTTTAGCCTCGGTATTTTTCCTTCGAGGGTTGTATCTAATATCAAGGTAGTGCTCCAGCTGTCACTCGATCGTTGTGGGGATCGTCTTCAAGGGTAAGAGTGGTGCTCCGGCTGTATCTCGACCCCTACGAGGCATTTATCTTACCATACTCCTGATTCTTTGCTGCCATTTCAGAATCCAGCCACTACAACCCCCTCTTCCAATATTGCCAACCACCTTCTTGCTCCCATCCAGCCACGGCAGCCCTTCCAACTTGCTGTCCAACCCTTTCATGCCCTTCCCGACAGCCCGCAAGCACCCCTATAGCAGCTACCTTGATGTCCCGGCCCCATCGCTGTCAGTGCTTCCCCGCTCTTTGTCTATCCTCCGAAAATATTGGCGAACCTTCCCAACTGCTGTCCTATTTCTTCCACAGCAGCCCCCACCTCTCCGGCTTTCACCTCACCCTCTGATCCAGCCTCCAACAACGTTCCTATTTCTCTCCAGCTGTGGTTCAAGATCATTACTATCGTCAGCCTGTTATCCTACGTCCACAGCAACCCCCATCTTTCCGGCCTTCACAGCAGCCGCCAATTCAGCCTCCCCTCGCTAGCTCTCTCCCCATCAAGCATGTTATGTTTTTTTTTGTTGAGTCATTAGTTGTAATTCTTTATTTTGTGCTTTTATTTTGTGTGTTGTCTTTTGTTATTTCGAACTTCATTGTAATTTTGTTTTAAGTCAATAATAAAATTGTGTCTTGTGTCGTGATTTGAGTTAACTCAGGTATCAGCATATATTCAGATGGCAAGCCTACGGCTGAAGCCCCACTTGCTGCAACGGAGTCGCCTGAAGAGCATCCTCGAGGTCTTCTCCTTTTAACTTCCTAATACTCTTTTAACCTCTGTCCATCATCAAATCTATATTTTATAATATATTTGTGGCACAAATAACTTCAGAAGCTGTTACCTCTCCCTCACCTTCACAAGTCCTGCTGCTCCAGAAATCAACTCTCAGACATCGTCCTCGTCAGAGAATGTGGGAGAAGGATCAAAATAGATAAAACAATATCAGCAAATTAAGTCCAGCAAAACCAATAATTGAATGTGGAAAAGATAGCTCATTATGGACACAAGAGGAGACCTTCAGGGTCGATTTTGAAATTTTAAGATGATGGGGGTGATTATTTGACAGGTGCTCCACTTGAGGGCAGCTTCTGTAGAAGTTTACATCTATTAGCTGTATTGTAACTTTTACTGATTCAAATGATATGTTTAACAAAATATTTTTTCTTGAATTCTTGGGCATAAGTTGCAGAATGTTTCAGATGGTTGGTAACTGTTATTGTGATTACTGTATATTTTTGTTTTATGTCTACATTTTGTTTATTTATTTGTTTATTTATTTATTTATTTAAATTTGTTATGGACCCATATGGAATTTTATTGTTAGGAGGTTTATGCTTTGAGAAATGAGAATGCTTGCTGAAACAGTTTGCTTGTGTTGTTGGCAGTGTCCGTTGTTAGAAGGCCCAATGCTTTTATTAATGCAAATAGATTTTATTATGTTTGTTTGTGACAGCTGTAACTTATTAAAAAATAACTGTGAAGCTGCTGACAAATAATCTGATGTTCAAAAAGTTGTTGTAATTATTAATTTTTTTTTTAAGTCAGACCGCAACTAGAAAGTTATCACCGCACCTAGCCGTGAGAAAACGTAAATTTCAACTGCAAAAAAACTTGTCAAAATAAAGTTTATTCAAACAGATAAAACTGCGGTGTGGTACCACACCGTCACCGCAATGGTGCCCTTTATTGTTTTGTGTGAAATTAAAAGAATTCGTTTTTGCAAAAAATGAACATGCAAAATAATTTTCAGAGACTTTATAGAAATTAAGTGTTTTAAAAAAATTGATCAATAGTATTTTATTCAATATTACCTCAAAGCCTATTGTCAAACCATTCATCTAAGCTTAGTACAACTAGTATTAATATTTAGGAAGATTTACTTACACATCATTAAATTCTTATTTATTTTCATAGTGTATGCCCAAATTTTAATTTTTATATCTGCACCACCTTACTCATAAATGGAAAGGTATATTTCATTTTTTAAAAATTAAAATGATGCAATCTTTTATGTAATACGAAAGATTTGGGTGTTATAATTGTATTATAAAAATAAAAAAATAAAAAAAAAGGAGAAAAGATAGTGCAAGATGCGTACATGTTGAAGAATTTGGTGGCATGTATGTTAATGCCAGTTATAGATGTGTAAATCCATAAGAATGGGGTGGTATGTACGTTAATGCCATTAACCGTGAATTTAATATCAACCAATTTAAATAAACATCGTCATAATATTTAGTCTCCCCCAAAAAAATGTTTGGAGTCAGTTCTTACATTTTTGACAATATTCATAATAAACCTCAGACTTATTCCGATATTTTCGCTGACACCAAATGTCAGCAGCTTATAAAATGTCATCAGTGCACACTAATGGAGGACAGTAGACGATGCAAAAATCACACTTCAGACTAGTGTAATTCTAAGTTCTACATTTTTGCATATATACCACACAATCCTTATTTATTTACACATCTAACACAAATTTCAAATTATCGCTTTTACTAACTTCTTAAAGATAAAAACACCTTTTTCATGCATAAATTTATAGCACCAAAATGTTATAAATATAAATATTAAATTTTAAGCATTAGATATATATAAATCCATAAGAATTATATGGTATATATGTAAATTTCCAGTGAAATCCAGCTCCCAACTGTCATCTTATTAACAGATCGACTTGTTGGGTCACTCCATAAGTTTGATCCAAATGTAACAAAGATAAAATAAAATAACATAGATAAAAGGCGACAGGCTTCAAATCCATGCAATAATCCCACTGCTGATAAAAACAAGTGTCCATAAAAACACTCCAAATCACAAGTTGGCATAATGTTAATAAGCATCAACAAGATCAAAACAATTCAGTACTCATACATGAACGAGCATTTAATACAATAAAGTTATCAAGTTCTCGGAAGGAAGCCAATAATATCAAACTATAAACAAAGGGTTTAAGATGCAAACTATATACAGAGTTCTGTAGTTGAACTCTCACAATTTTGTGATATTATGGACCTCTTTTAGGTATTTCATCATCTTCGTTGTCGTCGTCTTCTTCTTCGTCATCATCATCACCACCACCACCATTACGCGTAATCTTAGAAGGTCGGGTGAAGCCCTTCGCTCATTGATTTGTAACGGTGGTTGCCGCCTGCCAGAAATTTTAACTGGCTGACAGGTCCAGCAATACTGTTCTTCTGCCAAAATATGAAATTCATAAGAAATGGAAAGAAAAAAAAAAGGTTTTGGGTGAGAGACATCTATATGCATACCACCCCATTCTTATGTATTTATTTACATATCTAACATCTAAACTTTACCTTTTTTACATTTATATCACCCAAATCTTTCATATCACATAAAAAACAGCACCTTTATTAACTTCTAGAAGGTGAGATACGTTTGCATGTATGGATAAGGTGATATGTATGTAAAAATTGAAGTTTGTATGTTAGATATGTAACTACATAGAAATTGAGAGGTATGTACGTAAATCTTCCCAAACAAACCCCTAAAATATGTGAGGAAATGAAAGAATTTCAAAATGGTAAAGAAAGGAATGCTGGCAGATATAATTGGCAGGTAGAACCCTGGCACAACCAAGCATCCATAATTTAAAAGAAATGGAACGACTCAAAAAGAACAAGCATGTGTAGGATACTGAAATATGGGGGGAAAACATATCAATAACAAGGAAGGGGCATTTACATACATACCACCCAATTCCTATTCATTTACATATTTAATACCTATACTTTTTATATTCATGCCACCCAAATCTTTCATATCACATAAAAAATACTACCATTTTAACTTTAAAAATGTTAAATACACCTTTTCATGCATATGCAAGGTGGCATGAATGTAAAAATTAAAGTTCAGGTGCTAGAGATGTAAATACATAGGAATTGAGTGGTATGTATATAAATACTAAGATATAAGCCATACATGAAGATTGAATCCGCTGGGCCATGAGGGTGAGATTCAACAGAAAATAGAACAAACACAGAATGCATCATTTGCCCACGTCGTAGGCTTCGCAATGTTTTTAATTTTGGAGTTTATTTATAAAATTAATTCCATTGGTATAACCTAAAGATAGCATCACCTTTTATGAGGAAAGAATCAGGGCAGCAAAGAAAAAACACAATGACATGCCCGATACGCCATTTAAAAAATCTGTGAGCATAAAAAGTTTCTTTATAGGGCATAAAATAGACTACGTAACTTAATAGAGACCAAAGGTCAAGATTAGAGAATCTCTTTAATGGTTCAATGTTTACCGGGAGACTCCCCGGAGAAAGAAACAAGGTAAGTCAAACCTAGTTCAAAGGCAAAATTAAAAGAATTTGAGAGATATTAGAGAGTTGGGTGAATTTACAGATTTGGCCTTGATTTTATAAGTCCTATGTTTCATCCTACCCCTTATCATGCTCAACCCTTATTTGACTTGCGTCTCATTTAATATAGTAAAATTGTCATTCTCTACAAGGTTAGTTACCAATAGACTTTTCTAGTAGGATTCTCCGTAAAAATTAGAGCAAATCAAATATTTTATTTCTCCAAAAAAAATAATACAACTACGAACACATAAAATAAAGGATAAACACCTATAATTTGAGAGGTAAGCAATCTCTTCCAACTCCTATAATTCGAGAGTTAGGAAATCTCTCCCAAAACATAATCCTAAGATTCACAACAACAAACTCATGCATAATCTTAAATCTAAACATATTAGTCATATTTATACTAAACAATAATAAATGACAAATGACTACATTACTCTTAGGCTAATAAAAACTAAATTGCCCATACGTGCCAACATAACATTACTCCCCTCCCAAAAAGGCACATTGTCATCACGATGAAAAAAACTATTGTTGGATCAAGTCATATGACTCCCATGTGGAATCATCATCTGCAATCCCTTCCATGTAATCGGAACTTGTAATGACTCTCGTTGTCTTGACATGTTGTTTTGTGCACACCCTTCGATCATATCTGAATACGATGGTACATTGACTTCAAGTCAATCTCAGAGAATATCGTCGCTCCAAAACTCATCCAGTATCTTATTGATTACCAGAATCTCTGCCAACCGTACCATGTTTTTCATGATATGAAACTCGATCAGGAATATCAGTCCTTCATTCTGAATTGTCTTCATTAGTCTTCAGCGTCACCAACATTTTGCATAAATTGAAGTCACCATGAAGCAACACCATCTTATCTCCCTCTCAACTACTTTGTATTGTCTAAATCAACCACTTACAAACTCCTCCAATCTTCTTCATTTGTCTCATTCGCCTTCCGCCGCTGCCGTAGCAAAAGACAATAACGCAATCGGAGGCAGCCCTTTGTAGGGGACCAACTCGTCGTGCTTCTTTATCCCAGGCTACAATTCTTTGAAGTGATCCTCTCCAGCTCTAAATTGCATGTCATCATATTCTGTCTGATGTTGTTCATTCCAAACCTCATGATTTCGTGCAATTCTCTCCAAAGGTTGTAGCTCAAATCCATTCCCGACTCCTTTGTTTGATCATGCTTGCTTCCCTTTGTTCGAGTGGTCCAAATGTCGCGGTATTCTTCTAAGTATGTTACTCGAGTCCGCTCTCATTTCCTTCGCTCAATACTGCAGCTCTCGATCTGTCTAAAGTAACGACACTGCCATGATGTCGTGCAAATCCCTCTAGTTGCTGCTGCTCGTGCCTATTCTAGAGTCGTCGCTCGATCTCACAACAGACGAAGACGGTCTTGTATGAAACTTGGTGATTTTCTTCATCATTTCTTCCAAAATCGTGAATCTCCGCTCGAACTGTCTCTCACGGACGAGAAACGCTCTTACATAGATGAGAAACACTTATGTATTTCATATCTGATATGAATCAGCTCTCTCTCTAATTTACTCTCCAGAACATCTACTTGGTTGTCATTATTCCTATATGATTTTGGATCACAAATGTGAATACTGTAAGCCTGTCGTTGGCTTTCCATGTCAAATGAAGCCAAATCGTGACTCTATCATGATATGCGGTCACATAATCGTGAGTATTCGAAAGTGATTCTGTCGACGACTTCTCAGCTAGCCCTCACCACGATCACGAAAGCGTGCGAGGGAGATTTTGTATGCCGTGATCGGTTAGCTTCCTAGCTAACTCAAGTCGCGATAGTTTTGTAAGGTCGCATCGTCACTTTCCACTAGGGCTGTAAACGAGCCGAGTTTGAGCGAGCTCAGGCTTGGCTCGTGTTCGGCTCGTTCGAAATAGCTTGTGTTCGAAATCGGCTCGTGAACTGTGTGTTCGTGTTCGGCTCGATTTAAATATTTGTGTTCGTGTTCGGCTCGTGTTCGACTCGAAATTGGCTCGTTAAACTAAAATTGAGAAAAATAGATGTAATGTGTGGGATTAGAACCTGGATCAAATCTATACAAAAGAAGACACTAACCGCATTGTCACATGAGGTGTTATAGTTTAAACTTAGACATAAATATATATAATATATTATTATATAAATAATATATGTAATATATTGTTATATAAAAAGTTATATAATTTTTTTTTTGAGCTGAGCGAACAAACTGTTGTTCGTGTTCGACTCGTTTACATTTCGAGCTTAAAAATTTGTTCGTGTTCGGCTCGTTAGGCTTAAAGAACGAGCCGAACACGAGCTGCTTAACGAGCCGAACACGAGCTGTTCACGAACAACGAGCCAAATTGACAGCCCTACTTTCCACCTAGCTCGATCGCAACTGGGTCGCATGCCACATGTCCCTTGTATGTCGCAACTCTGATGTTGCTTCCAAGAGAACTCTAACAGCGATTTAATCGGGGTCATTGGCATTCCAGCGAGAGTTCTAATTGTGTCAGTGATGTGATCCCGTTCTCTTACGTGCCTTCCAAGCTAGCTCTTACTGCGACAATTGTGCGCCACAACCGTGACCTCTCAAATGCCTTGGATTGTGACAGTTTTGCAAGGCTAGGTCATGGAGTGTTTGTAAGATGCGGTTAGACCGGACTCCGATCCAACGGGGACTAATGGTAGTTTCGAGTCCCTGTACATCGAGATCTTCCTAGCTACCAACCGTAATGCTCACGCCTTATCTTGTATGTAGAGATCCACTCGTTTCTTCACATAATTGTTGCTCTGATACCATTTGGTAGGATTATCTATAAAGATTATGACAAAACAAATATTTTATTTCTCCAAAGAAAAAAATACTACCAACACATAAAATAAAGGATAAACACCTATAATTCGAGCGGGTAGAGGATCTCTCCCAATTCCTAAAATTCAAGGGGTAGAAAATCGCTCTCAAACCCTAACCCTAATACTCATAACAAAAATCTCATGCAAAAACCAAGCCTTAAACATATTAGTCATATTTATACTAAACAATAATAAATGACAAATCACCAAATTGTTCTTGGGCTAATAAAGATTAAATTGTCCTTAGGCGCCGCCATAACATTTTGATCTTTTATGTGTGTGCATAAATATGTATGTGTATGTGTGAGCGCACACGCATGTGTGCTTGTGTCTGTGTGCATGTCTGTATGTGGGTGTGCGTGTGGGTGTGTGTGTGGGTGTGCGTGTGTAAGGGTCTGTTTGGGAGCGCTTTTTAGGCGCGGCGCGGTTATTACACGCAGCTTTTCGTGAAAGTCACCTGTTTGGTTCGCGACTTCGGGCATTCTGGCGGCGGAAGCGGAGTGAAAGCGGGCAGCGGCATTACCATCGCGTCTCCCGCTTTCCTCCATAACTTTTACCCTTTACCCCGCGTCTACCCTTGGTGATTTCCCGCTGCTTCCCCG
>NW_018165157.1:359245-436342 GCF_001263595.1 Phalaenopsis equestris
TTCCTGGGGCGGCGCACCTGCAGCTGAAAAGCTGACAATCTGCAGCTGTGCCAAACAGACCCTAAGTGTGCGTGTGCGTGTGGATGTGAGTTGGACAAGTAGAAGGGCATATTAAATGAGACAAAAATACAACAGCTATATCATGAATAATACCTATAAGTAGTATAATAAAAACATACAGCAACAACAACAACAAAGACTTAATCCCCAACAACAACAAAGACATACAACAACAACAAAGGCTACATGAATCATTTTTCTCCATTGCGTCCTATTTAGTGTCATATTTTCATTTAGTTCTAATAAATTAAGATCATTTTTTTATGCAATGAGCCCACTTCTTCCTATGACTGCCTCTGTCTTTCTTAACATAAGTCAAATCTAAAACATCTACTCTCCTAATCGAATCATCTAATTAATCGAATCATCAGATGGTCGACGCTTAATGTGACCAAACCATCTAAGACGACTTTCTATAATTTTGTTTGTCACATAAGCTACACCAACCCTATCACGGATATATTCATTTCTCGTTTTGTCTCTAAGTGTAAAACGACTCATCCACCTAATAATTCTCATCTCGACAACGCTTAACTTAGTATTATGCATCTCTTTTAACGGCCAGCATTCAGCGCCATAGAGCATTGCAGGTTTCACCACCGTCTTATAAACAGTCTAAGCAATACTTTTATATCACACAAAAGGCCCGAAGCAATCCTCCACTTCAACCAACCAACTTGAATTCTATTATTAACATCCCCATCTATATCACCATCGCTTTGAAGAACTGACCCGAGATATCTAAATCGTTCACACCTTTTAACAATTTGATCACCCAAATTTACACTTTTGTCACTAGAGCTACTACTAATAAAATTACATGCCATGTATTCAGTTTTCAGTTTTAGTTATACTCAAATGAAAGCATTTAGACTCCAATATAGACCTCCATAATTCAAGTTTTTCCTGAGCATTTTCTCTCGTCTTATCCACAAGAAGGATATCATCAGCAAAAAGCATACACCAAGGTACATCCTCCTGTAAATGTCCAGTAAGACCATCCATAACTAAAGCAAAAAGATATGGGCTTAAAGTCGATCCCTGATGTAATCCAACAGAAATAAAAAAATATTTGGTCAATCCTCCTTCAATTCAAACATAAGTAACAACTCTAGAATACATATTTTTAATGACTTGAATATAAGTCATATCAACACCTTTCTTCTCAAGAACTCTTCAAAGGATCTCTTAGAACTTTATCGTAAGTTTTTTCTAAATCAATAAAAATTATATGTAGATTCTCTTTATTATCTCTGAACTTCTCCATCAAACTTCTCAAAAAATGTATAGCTTCCATATTAGACGTGTCTGACATAAATCCAAATTGAATATGAGAAACCTTTGTAATACATCTTAACCTGTGTTCAATTACCCTCTCCCCCATAATTTTAAAGTATGATAGTATGATACATCAACTTAATTCATCTCTAATTTGCACACTCTTGTGCATCCCCTTTATTCTTAAAAATGGAGACCAAAACACTCTTCCTCCACTCCTCAGGCATCTTTTCAAATTTTAAAATAATATTTAGTAAACCAAGAAACTCCCAAATCTCCTCAACATTTCCATACTTCAATTGGGATATCAGCAGGTCCTATAGACTTTCTACCCTTAGTTTTCTTTAAAGTCTCAACTTATTTTTTACTAATGCGGCAGTAAAAATAGACGTTTTATTATTATTAAAGATATTAAGATCACTAAGGTCACTCGAATTTTCAGGAACTTCAATAAAAAATTTATCAAAGTAACTCACTCACCTATGTTAAATATCTTTTTATAAGAAAATCACTTTTTGATTTTCATCTTTAATACACTTTACTTGAGTTAAATCTTTACTTTTCTCTTTGTTTGGCTAGTTTATACATATATTTTTCAGCCTCTTTATTATCTAATATATTGTATAGATCATTAAAAATAAAATTTTTAGCGTCACATATTGTTCTTTTAGACTCCTGTGGGTCATTTCATATTTGTCTCAGTTCTTTATGCTTTTACATTTAAACCAATTTTTATAACATAACTTCTTATATTTTATCTTTGTTTGTACATTATTATTCCACCACTAACTACTTTTTTTAAAGAAATTTCTTCTTTTGATTCTCCAAGTACATCTTCTGCTACTTGTTTAATAGTGTTTATTACTTTATCCCACATAGCATTTGTTTCATCATGAACATCCCAAATTTTGAAATCTTGAATTTTACTCATAAAAATAATTTTATTTGGCTCTTTTAGGTTCTCCCATCTAATTTTACGATGATGAATCCTATTATATTTTTATTTACAACTCTTCATCTTAAAATCTAAAACTAATAAATGATGTTGGGTGCTTAAATCTTCACTTGGAATGACCTTACAATGTTTACAATCTCGACGATCTTTTCTTCTCATAAGAAAATAATCAATGTGTTTTATCTTATAAGTAATATGATGCTCGTCTCTTTTTTTGAATAAAGTATTAATAATAACAAAATCATACGCTAAAGCAAAATCTAAAATAGTTCTACCTTCTTCATTAGTCACTCCAAAACCGTAGCGACCATGAATATTTTTAAAATCTTCTACCACTCTACCGACATGTCCATTTAAATCTCATCCGATAAAAATTCTTTCTTCAAGAGATATCATTTGTATTAAGTTTTCTAAGTCATTCCAGAATTTATCTTTAGACTCTATATCTAAACCTACTTGAGGAGCGTAAGCACTTATAATATTAAAAATCTTAAGGGCTATAATTCTATCTCCAACTCTATTAATTTTTACAATATTATCTTTCAAACTCTTATCTATAATTACACATATACCATTTCTAGTGCGACTCTTACCAGAATACCAAAATTTAAAACCAAGTTATCAATCTCCTTAGCTTTTTCTCCAACTGATTGTCGGCTACCTAACGCAACCCTCCACTTTTCACATCCGAACTTGGGACCGACAATGTGAGTGTTAGTATAATAAACACATTAAAAAAAATCCTTGACATTTTTATTAAACAAAATTAAAGGTAATATAAGCAAGTTTTGAAACGACTAACATGCAATGTTCTGCAGAAGAAATTTTTTTTTTTTTTTTGAATAAGAAATTCACACAAGCCTACTTTGCTTCTATCCTTACAAGGGGCAAACAAAGAATTATCAAAGAATAAGAATATAAAGTCTAAAAAATCATATAATTTTATTAAGGGGCATTTAAATGCATGCCAGAGTACAATTCTTATATATTTACACATATCAAACACCTAAAAAATTCATATTTACATGCATACAACTCAAATCCTTAACATCAAGTGAAATACACTTTTCATGCATAGGTTTATGAGAAAAAGGTTGTATAAGAGTAAATATCAAATTTTGAGTGTTAGAAATACAAATACAAGAGAATTGTGTGGTATGTATGTAAATTTCCCTTTTATTAAAGCATAGCATGGTTGGGAAAAAAAAACATTAAACCATAGGCTGAATACACAAAAACTAAAGAAAATTTTCCAACCTCGCCAGAGCTGTTAAACTTCCATTTAAATTGCTGAAATTGAGATTTTTCTCTCCTCCATCGTTGTCCCAGAAAAACAAGTCCCGCAACTGCCACAGCAACAAAGATGGACCAGAACGTGTTTGTCCCCTTGGCGTGATTATATACAGATATTGCCCGCTTCTTCCACCAAGATTCAGAAGAATCATCATAGCTTTCGTTGTCATCTTCATTCGGCTTGCAACCATCTTCTCTCCAAGAATAATCAAGTTTCTCCTCAGAAGGGTTTCTGGTCACAGCAAGGTCAGAGATGTCATCATGAATTACAGGAAGGCTCACATTAGCCACATTATCAAAAGAACTATTATTGGGAGAGACAAAAAAGTCGTGCTCCTTTTCTGCCATTTTCAGATCTTTCTCTTGCTTTTCGTCTCCCACACTAATATCACAATCTGATAAACTGCGCCCAATACCAAATAGTTGACTTCCATGTAAATCATTGTTTGAGTCACTCTTGCTTTTGTATTTATAAGACTTCTCAGGTTCGGTAACTTCTTCAACGTTATAAATTTCACCGTAATAATTTTCTGCTGGAAGTTTCTTAGGTTCCTGTGATGCCACATCAAAGTGCTTGGACATGAACATTGTCTCAGAACATTCCTGTTCATTTTTGTTCAACTCGTCTTTTTTATGCTGCATGGTTGGATCAAATCCTTGAGGACCGGGTGCTGCAGCATAAGTAGATGCAGTGAGAGAGACGACCTCCCAATCAGTTCCCCGGGTATTTGCTTCATTAATGTCTCTCCTGTTATCTTCCATTTCTTACTATCTAGGCTACAAAAAAAGAATGAGAAAAGATGCAAATTGTCAGATAAAATTTGTAAGGCAAGTGTCAATTAGATTATTCATCACCCAAAAGGCCAAAATCCCAATGTAAAAAAGAGAGAGAGAGAGAGAGAGCATTTCCATAGAAAACCAGTATGAATATCTTGGTAAAATAAATTGTACAACAAGAACAACAAGCTTTTATCCCACTAAGTTGGGCCGGTTGCATGAATCCTTATTCTCCATTGCATCCTATTGAGTGTAATATTTTCATTTAATTCTAATAAATTAAGATCAGTTTTATACAAGTTTTTCTAGGTCTACTTTTGTCTTTCTTAACATAAGTCAACGTCTGCTCTTCTAACCGGATCATCATATAGTAGACGTTTAACGTGACTAAACCATCTAAGACAACTCTCTCTGATTTTGTCCCGTCTCTGGATCTACAACAACCCTATCACAGAAACATTCATCTTGTATTTTGTCTCTAAGTGTCAAGCCACACATCTATCTAAGTATATTCTCATCTCGGCAGCACTTAACTTTGTTTTATTCTTCTCTTTTAAAGGCCAACATTTCGCACCAAAGATCATTGCAGGTTTTACCACCACCTTACAAAATTTGTCTTTCAGTTTAAGCGGTATTTTTCCATCGCACAATAGGACAGAAACATTCCTCCACTTCAACCCACCAAAACCCCCCCAAATTGAATTATACTAATAACATCCCCATCTATATCACCGTCACTTTGAAGAATTGACCAGTGATATCTAAAGCGTTCGCATCTTTTAATGATTTGATCACCCATAGTTACAACTCTGCCACTAGCTCTGCCACTAGAACGAACTACTACCACTAAAATTACATTTCATGTATTTAGTTTTACTTCTGCTCAAATGAGGGTCTTTAAACTCCAATGTAGACCTCCATAATTCAAGTTTTACCTGAACTCTTTCTCTAATCATATCCACGAGAAGAATATCATGATATCATCAGCGAAAAACATACATCAGCGAAAAACATACACCAAGGCACATTCTCCTGTAAATGTCCAGTAAGAGCATCCATAACTAAAGCAAAAAAGATATGGCCTTAAAATCTATCGCTGATGTAATCCAACAGAAAAAGAAAAATATTTGATCAATCCTCCTTCTAGTATACATATCTTTAATGACTTAAATTTAAATTATATTAACACCTTTCTTTGTTAGGACTCTCCAAAGGATTTCTCTTAAAACCTTATCGTAAGCTTTTTCTAAATCATAAAAAATCATATGTAGATCCTCCTTATTATCTTTGTACTTCTAAATCAAAACTCTTAATAAATGTATACCTTCCATTGTAAACCTGCCCGCATAAATCTAAACTAATTATGAGAAATCTTTGAAACATGTCTTAACCTATGTTCAATTATCCTCTCCCATAATTTTAAAGTATGACACATCAACTTAATTCATCTATAATTTGCACACTCCAGTGCATCTAATTTATTATAAAAAATGAGGATCAAAATACCTTTTCTCTACTCTTTAGGCATCTTTTTAGTTTTTAAATAACATTAAAAAGTTTAATAAGCCAATAAACTATCAAATCTCCTAAATAGTTTCACACTTCAATTGCGATATCATTAGGTCCTACTGATTTTCCGCCCTTTGTTTTCTTTAAAGCCTCCTCAACTTCTTTTTTTTTACTTATGCAACGGTAAAAATAAAAATTTTATTATTATTAATGATATTAAGATAACTGAAGTTGATCGTATTTTCTGAAAATTCTTTGAAAAGTTTAACAAAATAACTCACCCACCTATGTTGCATATCTTTTTCTAAGAATTTTTTTTTTATTTTCATCTTCAACACTCGAGTTAAATCTTTATTTTCCTTTTTTCTTTCTTTGGCCAGTTTATACATATATTTTTCACCATCTTTAGTATCCAATTTATTAAAAAAATCACTAAAATTAAAATTTTTAGCGTCACAAATTGTTCTTTTAGACTCCCTACGGACCACCTTATATTTTTCTCAGTTCTCTAAGCTTTTACATTTAAACCATTATTTATAACACAATTTCTTATATTTTATCTTTTCTTGCATTTAGTGTTCGACGACTAACTATTTTTATTTATAGAAACTTTACCTTTTGATTCTTCAAGTACATCTTGTCGCTTGCTTAATAATATTTGTTATTTTATCGCACAAAATTTGTTTTGCCAAACAAACCAACAAATCTTGAAATTTACAATTTTATTTGTGTCTTCTAGGTACTCCTATTTAATTTTAAAACAATGATTACTAGTATTTTTTACCTTATAACTCTTTATCTTAAAATTCAGAAGTAATAATTGATATTGAGTACTTAAATTTTCACTTGGAATGACCTTACATTCTTTACCTTCTCGACAAGCTCTTCTTCTCATAAGAAAATTAATAATATGTTGA
Organism: Phalaenopsis equestris; assembly: GCF_001263595.1. NCBI lineage: Eukaryota > Viridiplantae > Streptophyta > Magnoliopsida > Asparagales > Orchidaceae > Phalaenopsis > Phalaenopsis equestris. The sequence continues at coordinate 366,035 of NW_018165157.1, forward strand.
TCATTAGAATAAAGTGTAAAGTGCCAAAATAGTCCTCTGATTATTTAAATTGGGTCATTTTAGTCTCAACTCTATAAAAGTGTCAAATTAGTCCCTAGATTATTTTAATATGGGGGTTCAATTGTCCCTATTGAAAGCTATTTTACCTCCAATTAAAGGAATATGAGGACTAAATTGATGTTTTTATAAACTCTAGGATTAAAATATACCTCTACAAAATATCAGAGGACTATTTTGACACTTTTCTCGTCACTTTTCTCGTACAGGATATAAAAGATAGGAAAAATAGAATACCATTGAAAGAAAATATATTTCAACAAAAATTGCTGAAAATTGACAAAAACCCATAGTAAATTGCATAAAAATTAGATTAAGAAACAATGTAACGTTTTGCGGTGCCAATAAAAATTCCCTTCATCATAGGTTCTAAATATGCAGCTCCAAGTTCAAAAATTGTCAAAGTAGATTCTCTAAGCTACTTAATCTATAGTAGGCTTGTGACATGCGGCTACAAAACTGGATTTCAAAAAGGACTTAACAAGCTGTTTATCACACCCATTTGGCAAGTTGAACTCTCGTTATAGCTAACAAAAGCTTGATTCAGTACTTTCAGATGTCAGAGTTTGAATACAGGTACAAACAAGAAACAAAAGTTGAGGGAAAAAAAATTAGTTGCAAGTAGTTCTAGTTCTATTAAACTTTTCCATTCACTGCTAAAAATATTATTCAAAAACAAAGGAAAGAAAAACAGATTTGTACACCATAATATAGCTCAGCAATAGCAATTACTTTCATTCTTTGTTCTAAAATAGCTGAAATTTATTAGCCAAAAAATGAATGGCACACCCGAATTCCTAGTGTCACGGTCCTTGTTATAATGACTTGGCCTGGAAGAATAGTTAAATTCCCTATATTATGATCTTACAGGTCATGGATAGGACTGACAAACATGATAAAAATTTTTTTGAATTTAATTGATTTGAAATTGAAATCTATTTGCCATAGCTCAAAGATGAATCACTCAAAATTAGTTTAATGCAGCCAGAAATAGAATATAAGATGTTTATCTTTAGTAATTTTTGTTTTTGCTGAACCTTAGTTCCTTACCAGTACTTTGTAGCCTGTAGGACATGCCATGCTAAAAAAAAATACCTTTAATTAAAAAAATTAGTATAAAATAGAAGATATGATGTAGACTACTCATAAAGGTAATCACAGTTTTGTCCAAAATTCAAGTGAGCCGTTTTGACAGGTCCTATAAAGACCGGTAAAAACATAACTTCCAATTAACAAAAATTGAAAAGCTTTATCTACTGTTACCAAAATGACACTGACATAGGTTACTAGCCGGTATGGAAAGGTCAGGAAATGGATTAAGAATGAGAAATGGAGTGGTAGACGATGCGGCAGTTAAAAATTGGTAAAATCTAAGGTTGGAAAGCAAGCTGGAAGTTGGAACAGCAGGTTGGCAGTAAGGCTGGAGGCGTGGGAGGTCCTCTGGCGTTAGGGAGAGTTCACCACCTGGAACCAATAAGGTTATAGGCACACCACTTGAGAGAGATCATTAAGGTTATAGGAACACTACTTGAGAGAGATCAAATGATACAGCACCCCGCAAAAAAAAAATTAAAGAAAAATGGTCTGATGCACAAACCAAATCAATCAAGTGTCCAAAACAAAAGTTTACGACATCTTTAAATACCCAAAGCCAAAAAAAAAAATGATACAGCACCCCGCAAAGCACACTACTTTGCGTTATAGCCACACTACTTGAGAGAGATCATTAAGGTTATAGGCACACTACTTGAGAGAGATCAAATGATACAGCACCCCGCAAAAAAAAAAATTAAAGAAAAATGGTCTGATGCACAAACCAAATCAATCAAATGTCCAAAACAAAAGTTTACGACATCTTTAAATACCCAAAGCCAAAAAAAAAAACCCTAAATAATAGTCAGAATATGTAAATTGGAACCCTAAAGGGGACGGCCAACCCATGAAGGCTAGAAAAGCCTGCTCCGGTCCCACCTCTACCCGCCTAGAAGGCTGAATGGTAGAAGCTCCGCAAAACTCAGTCTGCATAAGGATAAGTTATTAGCAAAAGCGTTTCTAGCATTAATTCTTCCCTTCTCTTCCATCTGAGAGTTGTTTTTTGACTATTTTGTAATCTTCTTCGACTCTATAGCTTGAGTATTTAACATTAATAATCATTGATTGAAAGCAATGTTGCTACCATTGTTATTGCATCCAACATTTTCTCAGTAGGCAAATAAAATACCTTCTCCAATCTAAGTTTATTGGAGCAATTGAAAAAAATAATGTCATGGGTGAGCATACTTTAATACCTTTCCTAATCTAAGCCAATATTTTGCGTTTGCCAATTTATTTCAAGTGGTTAAATTACAGTTGAAATTACAAGTTTATAATCTTTTATCAAAATCCAACTATAGCAATGTTCTATGGAAACGATTCAAAATAAGAAATACTATTGCCATAATATTAAAAGGATCATTAATCTTACAGATAAAACTAAACTTACTGAACCAAATTACTAGCTTCGCATATTGCAACCAATAGTGATTAGCGGAAATAGAATCCTTTTTGCTTAAATCTTGGGCAACGATAAATGCAAATATCCCGAAATCAATGGCAGATAAGGAAGATCAACTTATTTAGAAATCTGATAAATGTTGAGATTAGATTTAATCCTAAAAGATAGATAACTTCACCAAAAAAACTGACTTCCTTTGTTATAATTCAAGGCTGAGATATTTCATCAAAAGATTTTATTAAATCAACATAATCTATTGAAACACTTCATATTTCATCAAATCAAGTAATACATTCACCATATAAGGGGAATACAAATACTCCTTCCAAAACAGTTCTAAATTTAATGAATTTTAGCCCAGGAAGTAAAGCTTGAAAATTTAACAACGAAAATATAAATAATTTCATAAATAGTATTTAAGCATTTTCTCTGATTATAAGGAAATGTATATCAAACATATGCTTGGAAGACCAAAAAGGCGGCATATGTTCAATGGTTTATATCATGCTATAGTATAAACTACCTTGAACAAATTAATAATTACTACTAGAAACAAATAAATTGTTAAAGGAAATATCTCTACTTCCATTTATCCTCATCAAACCATTTAAATGATAACAAATTTACGAGATTGAAATAGAGGCTTTGACAAAATATAAATGAAGCCTCAATAAGTAAAAATTTTCTAGATATTTGAATACAAATAAATTAAACAAATCTACCTAAAAAAAGAAAGGAATCACACTAGTAAAATTTTTATAAACTTTATCACATTCTTCTATAAATAACAACCAAAACTGATGTTCCAAAAGAAAAGCATAAATAATACACTCTTCTGCAGCACTTCAACTGCCTCCCTCCAAGGTTGACTTCAGCCTTGGACCAGCATCACAATATATTAAGATATATTAATAGGGACACTACTAATAATAGTCTGAATCACAAGAATAACTCTTAAATATCATAAAAGGAACCATCTAATGAAGCTGATATCATTAAATTTCAGAAACAGTATGACAAATCAGAAATAAGAAAATTAAGATATCCTACAAAAAAGTTAATAATGATTCTTCTCTTCTGCATGAATCATGATTTGCATGAATCATGATTATGATGATCAATGGACTGTGGAGATAGCAAAGTAAAATAAATGCATGATACTTTGCATAAAATGATGATTTTTTGCATGTGAGGGTGTTTGGGCACATACATACGCAGGCATATATTGGGAATAATTTGAAAATAAATTCAAAAAACAAACTAAAAAATATTAAACATTAAAAAAAATCAACACATTAAAAGGCTCATCTTTTGCAGCCAAAACGAAATTTACTGCGATTAGATTATCAAGAATTACAGAAATGAGCCTCTAATTTCATTGATACGAGCACAACACGACGGTGAGAAGCTTCATGTACTATTTACAGCCTTATATTTATATTCCCTCAACTCGTATACTTTTTAATTCACTTCAATGAGGCTTACAATACACAACCAAACTTCATTACCAGTCTCTTGAGTATGATTAAGCATTGCATTTCAGTGAGGGTTAGAGGTATTATGTTTATCTTCCCACTTTCCCCATTCCATGCACTCATTATTACATCTGAAATATCACAAAATCATATGCTGCAATTACTCATAACCTTAATCTTATCTAGATAATCATTTCATTAGTACTAAAGCTCAATCCCACAAGAAATAATATATATATATTACATATTCAAAATTGCAAAAACGTAGCTGGATTAAAAAATGCAAACAGGCTATTTCAAACTAAGGAAATCCCTAGTTGATACGAATACAGTGCCTGAAAAACAATAAAATGTCAACAAAATAGGGAGAAAATGGAGAAATCATGCTCCACAACAAACTGACTTATGATAATTAACCCATACCAAATAGGGAAAATTTCTCCAATTAGATAATCACCATAAGAACTATTAGTCACGCAATTCAAACGGATCAAGCTAAACTAAAAGCACAAAAATATATAAATAACTAAATGGATCAAAGTAAGAAGATGCAAACCCTAAACCACAAACGAAAAACGAAGAAGTTCCTACAAATCCCGTGCGGAAAGCATCGAAGCGCGCCGCAAAAGTGGATGAAAATCAAAAAATAAAGTCTTGAAATAAGGAAATCATGCACAAGAACAAATCTTTTTGGCAATTAGATCATTACCACTGCAACAGAAGGAAAAAAAACGGGAAGAGATATAAGAATCGGAGGTTCCTCCAACTCCAAGATAAAGTAACTTGGGACGGAAGTTATCCGCCCCGAAGTGTTCTTATACCAGAAAAGCGCGGATTAATTTTATCGCAGCGGGTTGTATCGAGTTATCCTCTTATCTGTCTGTGAAGTTTTTAATGTGGTTCTGCCTCCGATTTTAATTTTGTTTATTTTCTTTAAATAGTTGCAAAATTATAATCAAAAGTAGAAAATTAAATAATTATTTGCTTATAATTATGCTTTTATGGATTTTAAAAAAGTTTCTTGTAAAATTTTGATAGGCGTAATTGGTTTTCCATAAAATGGGATTTTAATAATTGGAAATATTTTTTAGGTGCTCGGGCGGCGTTTTGCCGTACCGTTTGGTTCGCGTTTTTCGCCACTTATCCGAAAGTGCGTTTGGATTTTTACACTAAACGCAGGTTGCGGGTCGACTCCTACGGCCAGCCCGCGGGCCGCGTTTCAGGATAAGCAGCTTATCCTGAAACGCACAAGCTACCCCGACCCTAAATCTTGATACACAGAAAAGCCCAATTTCAAAAAAATAAACATCAATGAAATAATTTCTTTATTTATTTAAATCAGCATAGTTTTTAAATAATACAAAAAATATTAATATGTTTAAATTGAAAAAAAAATTACACTTTAATATAATTACATGTTATGATATGTTGAATACTTTTAATGCATAGAGTTTTGTATCGCTCTTGAATATATACAACTCGGTAAAGAATATGTATTTATAAGGGAAAGTGGAAGGAAAAGATGGATGTGAAGTTTGAGTGATTGTCTCTGGTTTCTATCCCTCGAGCTTGAACCTCTAGCCAAAGAAAAGGCTTGGAGAGGGGTGATTGGATCACAATTTTTCTTTTAAAGAGAGAAAAATAGAGGTTTTCGTAGAAAGCGTCTCTTTCTTCTCTTGACATCCCTTTCATACACAAAGGAGAAAAAAGATAAGAAATACAATTCACACAATAGAATTCCCATCGGTGATATATTGGTGAGAAAACTGTGATGTTGGTGTTAGGTAACGCTTCTAAAGAAGTATAAACTTGTGTTCTTGAAAATAATGATGTTCCTCCCTTATAGTTGTCTCTTCACATATGGGTTAGGTTGAATTTAATGGAAAGATAAATCTATGTGTTTTTAGCTTTGGCGAGTGATTTCAATTCATCCACTTTGATAGATGGACTCGGTTCAACCACTCCGGCATGTAGGCTCAATTCATTTTTGCTGGTACATAGAAATAATCGTGTATACATGACATTATATAAATAGGAATATAAATATTCATGCGCGCGTGTGTATATTTATATTGTGTGTAACTCCCAAGTGCCTTGGCAAAACTTCATCCAAAATCTACTAATTTTTTCACTTGGTCCCACAAAATAAACCGAAAATCAAAATATTAAACAGTTTTAAAATATATTTAATAAATTTAAATTAAAATAAAAGTGATAAAAATAACATTAATGCTGCAATTAAAATGTTGTGCATAACCTCCTCACAATACTCAAAAGAACATAATTTCTAACAGATCAGAAGTAACACCCTTAAAACTATTAGCCAAGTAACCCTCAAAGTCAACTGTACATATCTCTGCCGCCCATAGCCCACCACGATTACATTAGGGATATAAATATAAATATGCACCACATAATTTTTTACATTTATATACATTCCAGTTTTATGATCAGATCATGCATAAAAGCAGCGGGCCGACCGCTGTTCCGGTGAGAATTGGGCCGACGGAGAAGCAGCGGTTGTGGGGAGGTGGGCTGGGTATGAGGGAGCGGCGGGCTATGGCGGCCCTAAAAATCATGAAGTGCTCGGTTGAGTTGCCGTCGAGGATGGCGTGGTTGTATGGGCAGCCAACGGCGATGCCATCCTTTAGCTTTGGGAACTGCTGAAGGTCAAACTGGGAATTATTATGATATATCAGTGACTAATTAAATGTAAGTTTAGGCATAAGATCTATCACTTTATCTCTATATATATTAAAAAAGTGTGTTTTATTTTTTTAAAATTAATAATAATGATATTTTATTTATTTACATATCTACATCAATGAGTAGTAATGAATGGTGTCCTCTTCATAAAATGTTTCTCCTACTTATAGGAGGGATGGTACAAGAGTGATATTAGATTTTTTTATCCTCATCTGTGATAAGGTATTTTTAGTATTTTACATGTATAATCTTATTGTCATGTTGTTACTTGGCTGGGTCGGCTAAGTTTAATTAACAACGAGTCGACAAGGTCAGCTCGATTGTTTGAGTATGATCGATTGATTTAGCCTGGTTGGATATCTTAAATCCCTGGTGAGGAGCCCTTAGAGTTGGCATGGGATGGTTGGAGATATATTTTCCATTGGATCGGCTCTATGGGGAGTTAGGTTACCGCATCGGGTCTATTTTACTCTAATGGGTATCTATACCCCTCTTTTCATCAATAAAATTAGGTCCTCTCATATCTTTTCATGTTATCAGAGTCATACCAATCTTCTTCGGTATGACGACTTCTTCTTCTTGCTCCCAAAAAAATATCATCTGCCTCATCTGCTCTTGTTCCAACCGGAATCGATGACACTTCCTCCCTCATCACTGACCACAAACTCAAGGGCCAAAACTACCTCTAGTGGTCTCAATCTGTCATGATGCTTATCTGCGGCAGAAATAAGGACGACTATATCACTGGTGATGTCGTCGCTCTGACCAAGGATGACCTAAAATTTTGAACATGGAATGCAGAAAACCACATGGTCATGTCGTGGTTAATCAATTTCATGACCAACGACATCGACGAAAATTTTCTTCTCTACGACACGGCCAAGAATACTTGGGATGTTGCTCGAGAGACATAATCTCGCTCAGATAACGCATCCAAGCTCTTCGAGATCGAGTCAATCCTCCATGATCTTCGCCAAGGTGATCAATTTGTGACTCAGTATTTTAATGCCCTCTCACGTTACTGACAGCAGGTTGACATGTATGAAGTTCATGCCTGGTCAAGCACTCCGGACTCCAACTTATACCGTTAGATCATCGAGCAAAAAAGGATATTCAAATTTCTTCTCGGTCTCAACAACTCTCTCGATCATGTTCGTTATCGTGTATTAAGCTTCAAACCACTACTGAGCATTCGTGAGGCCTTCTCCGAGGTTCGTCGCGAAGAAAGCCGCCAGAAAGTCATTCTTGGGCCTATCTCCACCTTGCCCAATCTCTCTGTTGACGCCTCCGCCCTTGCAGGTCGGGTTCCTCCGCCTCGACACAGCGCCAACCCATCACGCAAAGGTCGTCCCTAGTGCGACCATTGCCGCAAACCAGGTCATAATAAAGACATGTGTTGGGGGCTTCATGGAAAGCCAGCCGATTGGAAGTCTCAGTCTAATCACGCTCCCCGTGACAACAGCGTTGTCGCTGCCAATGACCTTCATGCACCAGCGCCCAGTTCATTCAGCAAAGAGCAACTAGATTTGTTGCACAAACTGATCGGCAAACCACCTGATCTGGCTGTTCCCGACCCCATCGTCGACCTGCTCGCGCATCAAGGTTCGTTCTACTATGTCTTCACAGTCAATCAAGGATCCCCCGGTCAGTGGATCATCGATTCCGGTGCTTCTCATCACATGACTGGTGATGTCTCCCTTCTCCATGGCTATATGTCGTGCGGAGACAACTACACCATCCGCGTTGTCGATGGCTCTGTCTTTAAAGTCATCGGCTTTGGCTCCATGTGCATCAACCAAAACATTCTATTCCGATCTATGCTTCATGTTCCTACTTTAAATTGCAATTTATATCCATCAGAAAGTTATTTGAGATCTATTGCTAGATCTTTCCCTACCATGTGTGAATTTCAGGATGGGGACTCGGTGACGACGATTGGCAATGCTGAGATGTGCTCTAGTCTCTACATCATCAACGACACTTCACCACCACGACCTTGCTGCAGACATTTGTATACCCATCATTCTGTCTTCAATTCTAATGTTAATAAAGATTCTGAGATCATGTTATGTCATTTTCGTCTCGGCCATCCAAATTTTATGTATCTTGCAAAACTATTGCCAAATTTATTTATCAATAAAGATGTTCGTTCTTTTCAATGTGAATTTTGTCAACTTGCCGAACACACTCGCACGTCATTTCCACATAATGGTTACACCTCTTCTCGGCCCTTTGAACTCATTCACAGTGATATCTGGGGCCCATCCCGTGTATCCCATGTTACATCCCTTACCGGGATTCATTGGTTTGTCTCCTTTATTGATGATCACACTCGACTAACGTGGCTATTTCTTATGAAAGATAAATTTGCATTCTGTCACATACTTGAACAATTTTACTCAATGATCCAAACACAATTCCAAACCTCCATCCAGGCACTCAAGTCTGATAATGCAAAGAAGTACTCCGCTTCCGTCCTCGGCTCTTATCTTTCCTCTAAAGGCGTCCTCCATCTCAATTATAGCGTCGACACTCCTCAACAAAATGGGATCGCCGAATGCAAGAACCGCCACCTTCTCAAGGTGGCCCGCCGTCTCATGTTTTCCTATAACGTGCTTAAGGTTTTTTTGGGTGACGTTGTATCCGCTATAGCCTAACTCATCAATAGGATGCCTTCTCGGGTCCTCAAATTTCAAAGTCCTGTCCAAATCCTTCTCAAATCATTTCCCCACACCAAGGCAATTACCCAAAATCTACCTACCAAAGTATTTGGTTGCTCCTCCTTTGTTCACAGTCATTCACACGATCGCAGCAAACTTGACCCTAAATCTACTAAATGCTCGCCTCTTCAAAAAGGGTATAAGTGCTACTCTCCTCTCACAAGAAAAACCCTCACAAGTGCTACTCTCCTCTCACAAGAAAAACCTACAATACTATGGATGTCACATTCTTTGAAAATCAGCCTTACTACCCCAATTCTAATATTCAGACTTTAAGGGAAAGGGAATATCAGTCTTGGGGGGACAACGAGTTCATACCACCACACATCAAATCTTTGTCCCTTGAACCGAACTCATTATCTCCCGACTCAGATTCAAAAAGTTCATCCAATTCACGTAAAAACGTACCTAACAATCAGTTGACGTCTAGTCCTCAAGCGTTCAACTCACACATAGATCACCCAACGCATCCAGCACCAATCCAAGAGTTAGAAGCGGATCCAACTCCTACAAAAATCCACTCAAGTACGAACACACTTGAGCATGAATCTACTATACCTACGATTGATGACTCCGGCATTCCAATTGCTTTAAGGAAAGGTGTTTGATACATCCGTCCTCCACTCAGGTACGAACACACGATGCATATGATCTTCAACTTTGTGTCCTATGAAAGACTATCTTCAGCTTACAGAGCCTATGTCATTGCATTTGACAATACACAAGTCCCAAACATGATTAATGAAGCTCTCAAACACCCGGGGTGGAAAGCGACCATCAATGAGGAGGTAAGATCCCTACAAAAGAATGATACATGGATTGTTTCAGACCTGCCAAAGGGAAAGAAAGAAATCGGCTGCAAATGGATCTTCAAAGTCAAATACAAGTGATGATAAAATTGAGAGATTAAAAGCATGTCTCGTAGCAAAAGGTTTTCACAGTCCTACGGTATTGATTACCAAGAAACGTTTGCCCCCGTGGCCAAACTTAACACCATCAGAATCCTTCTCTCACTTGCGTCAAATGAAGACTAGCAGCTACATCAACTCGATGTGAAAAATGCTTTCTTAAATGGCGATTTGGAAGAAGAAGTTTACATGGAAGCATCTCTCAGACTAGACGCATCCTTTTCAAGCAACAAAGTCTGCAAAATCCAAAAATTATTGTGCGGGCTCAAACAATCTCCTTGAACATGGTTTGATAGATTTACAAAATCAGTAACAAAACACGGGTATACTCAGTGTCAGACAGATCACACTCTCTTCATGAAAACCTCTCCCAAAAAGAAGATTGCAATTCTAATTGTATACGTCGACGATATCATCCTCACTGGAAATCACGAAGAATAACTCACAAATCTGATAAAGCTTCTCACTCAGGAATTCAAAATCAAAGACCTCGGAAACTCAAAGTTCTTTCTCGGCATGGAACTAGCTCGATCAAAACGAGGAATATTTGTGTCATAACGAAAATATACATTAGAAGGAAACATGTATGTTCGGTTGCAAACCCGTCGATACTCCAATAAATCCCTACAAGAAGATCGACACTGAGAAAAATAGTGCACTTGTGGATAGGGGGAGATATCATCGACTTGTGAGGCGACTCATCATCTCTCACACACACGACCCGACATTAGTTTTTGTGTTAGTGTTGTTAGCCAATTCATGAACAACCCTACAGAAGAACACATGAATGCAGTCTACAGAATCTTTAGATACCTCAAGATGACTCCAGGCAAAGGGCTACTCTTTCAAAGGAATATGGATCGAAGTATAGAAGTGAATTCAGAAGCAGACTGGGCAGGGGATGTCTCGGACCGACGATCGACTTTCGGCTATTGCACTTATGTCCGGGGAAACCTAGTCACTTAGAGAAGCAAAAAACAATATGTGGTATCAAGAAGCAGCGTTGAAGCTGAATTCAGAGCTCCTGCACTCGGGATCTGCGAAGGAATGTGGATTCGAAGAATACTCAGCGAGCTCAGAATGCTAATTGAAAAAAACTATCAAACTACAATGCGACAACCAGATAACCATCAATATTGCAAAGAATCCAATGCATCATGACAAAATGAAACACATCAAGATCGATCGACACTTCATCTCAGAAAACATTGAGAGAGGAGTCGTCGAACTTACATACATTCCTTCCTGACATCAAACAACAGATATCCTCACTAAGCCTCTCCCAAGAATCAACTTTGAAGAATTATGTAACAAGTTAGACATGTACAATCTGTACAACCCAACTTGAGGGAGAGTGTTGAAAGAACTCAAAAATATTAATTATTATATTCCATATTTGTTATAACTCTATATTTAGAGGGTTATAAATTATATGAGGGATCTTGGGGATCTCTATTTATTTCTCTCCTTAAATTAGAGAGATTAGTTGTCTATTATATTTTGTTATTATTCTTTTCCTTTTATACTGTATTTTGTTTTTATTGTTTTCCTTAACAGTAAGTTTTGTAATGGGTATTTATACCCCTCTTTTCATCAATAAAATTAAGTTCTCTCATATCTTTCATATATCATATAAGGGATAGATGCTGGAGCAGAACGGTGCGAGCCAGCGAAGCGGAGCTCGCAAGCGGAGTGGAGCGGAAGCATTTGTCCAATCGGGGGAGTTACGTTATGTGGGTTGGGGTGTGGGGGCAACGCTCCCGCGGTACGGTACAAGAGTCATTTTGTAATTACATATTGTACACCAGGGTTATAATATATATATATATATATATATATATATATATATATATAGTATTGTAACTTTAATAGGTATTTTGTACTCTTTTCTGAAATTGAAAGAAAGTCATCGCTCTGCTCCCGATGACATAGACATCTTTGTTGAACCTTGATAAATCTCTGTGTTCTCTTCTGGATTTACGTCTACTTTTGCTTCCCTTCGTCGTATAATTCTCAACAAGTGTTCAGGGTTAAAAAGTGAAAGGGTGAATTGATGGGTTTCGGTTAATACGGTGGACGGAGTGAACTAGCAAAGCACTTACTGAAGAGGCAAATTAAGTTTGTATGATTTATTTATTTACATTATATTCTTTTATGAACAAGACCTCTAGTAGTATATCACATATTATTAGTTTTTAGTGTCCACACAACACTTAATAAAATATGATAAAAATACATTATAAAATATGGAACCATCAGAAACAGTACACACCACCAAATTATAAAAAATCCTAACTACATTGAACTCAAGATTGAAGACATATTTATGGTTGTACTTGTCATAGTATATAATGTATGTGGATCAATATGGTTGAATGTTTTGCTTATATGACTTTGATAAGACTATTAGATTAGTCTCACCTAAAAAACTTAATTAGATTAGAATATCAATCCTAATCATATGATTTAAAAATGTATGCAAGCATAGAAAAATTTTATACAATAAATAATCTTTAGAAAAATAATGACCTTATATATAATCTAAATATTTAAGATAATATGTCCTTGGTTCCTTCCATTGGCGGAACCACCTTAATGTGAGGGTGTGCATTTGAATACTCTTACATGTTTTATTTTTTATTTTCTTATAAAACATTAATGTTTATTAGTTTGTCCACCTTTAATTTATTGTTTTGCTCCCTCCTTATCAAAAAAATGCCCAACATAACCCCTTATCTATTTATATACTTTTAAATTCTTGCATTCATGTATGATTAAATTTTTCAATAATTTATTTTAATTATATTATCCTATTAGTTATTTATATTGTTTATATAAAAATATTAATTGTAAGTATTTTTTATTCATTTAATAATAAATTTAATTTATTATTTTTATCATTTAATTATTATGTTATTCAATTATTTAAATTTTTTCGACTAAAAAAATAGAATTGTTTGCCCATGCCTATTTTTATTTTTAGTTTATTTGTAAATAATTTGGTTATAATATTTTGATTCTCATTATCTTATAAAAGCACTCATAGATAATGATGACGAGTATAAAATAATCATTATTAAATCTTAAATTTAAGAATTCCAACTTGTTATATTTTGTCACTCTTAAGTTAAAATTATATGATCATGATACAATATGTTATCTAAAATAATGTGATTTATTCATATAATTGTGTTATAATTGTGTTAAGGATATAATATGCCTTAATACTTCAAATGGATTATACTTACTTATTTGTTAAGAGGCCATGTGTGATCAAGTATAACTTCAACCTTCGGATGGTGCATGAATATATGTATTTTATCATAAAGAAATAATAAGTATGTGTACAATATGAGCAAACATAGCTTACCCAATGTTATCATATTTAAAGCTCCTATCAAGCCATGTTTGGTAATTTCGGCAATTATGGTGACACGATATTATAATTTGTATCTTTCTTATCATCTGTCTCTAAAATAACTAATGTTTAATCTACCACGCTACAAACCTCCAACTATTTATGTTATTACCTATCCCCTTCATGATAACGATTATGAAGGAGACAATATTAACAAAATTCGAGGTGTTATCTCATAACCAATATAAGTATTGAGTTACCTAACAAACAAATTTGTAATTTTTATGATGAATTAGTTTTATTTTTATTAACTGAGATTCCAAGTTGACGGGTTTCACTTTCAATTTGAAGGATGTCACACACATATTGTTTACATTTCTTTTGCCTACAAATTTATTCTCTTTCATTGAGTTTTATTAAAAGTTTAATGTACAATAATTTGTGATTTTTAGGTGCCCCATGAAGTTTACTTGGACTTTGCTAAATTCCTATTATAAGGAAGTATAGAGAGAGAAAGAGAGAGATAGGGAAAGAGGACGGAAGGAGGGAGGGAGTAAAGTCTATTAGGGATTCACCTTAAGTAACTTGATAGATTACTAACTCTGAGTCAATATTCTTCATCAAGCTAAATATTGTGTTGAATTTATTAACATTATCTTTAAATTATCTAATGTTGGAGAAACCCACATTAATGATCCTTGAAAGCCTGGAGAGAGCTTTTAAGTTCATTTTTGCAAATGGCATTATGTCATATTTTCTCATTTATGATGTCGTCGTTATGGTTGCAACTCTATAACAGTCCTATGGTTTCCAACGTAGCAAATTGACACAAAAGTACCAATAAGAAATGAGTGATAAGCCCAGAAGCTTATGAAGATAAATTGAAGAGTAGCAAAGTTTATAATTGAAGCACTATTAGGGTAAACTCCAAGTACAAGAGGAGCTTCTTCTCTTTAATCCTAACAAATATAAGTGAAAGCAATCTATAATGCCATTTTTTTTTATATTTAATCCAAAGTGTGCATTATCTTGACTTGACCCAACATTATATATATGCCAAAATAGATCATGTTAGATTTAGTGTGGAATGAGGACTTGCCTAAGACCTATTTAAAGGAAATTTCTTATATCATCCTAATTATACAACACATAACCACTAAATCATCAAAATATAATAATAAAGTTAAAGTTATATTCCAATCTTTACATATATGAATCAAAACTATTTACACATAAAATACTTATAAGATTAATGTGATACTTCAATAAATCTAAAAAATATACATCTAGTACACCAGTATAGTTGTGTATATCCACAAATAATAAAAAAGTATCAATATGCAAAGATAATGGTCTCATTCCATTAAAATCATACCTAAAACATGGCATTCAATCCAAATCATGTTATAGCCTTGTGTCTTTTATTATATTTTATTCATATTACAAACAAAAAAAAATATGTATATCAACGATCCCTCTTGTCACATTAGATATTATTTTCCAATCAAATCAAACTATAATAGTCAACATTTCTTACATGCACATATATTATAACAAGAACTAAATATTTTTATAAATCATAATTAACATTTATCACATTAAAGTTTTTTAATTCCCGTTAAATTGCATGTAAATAAAAAACAATAAGGCTCATGAGATTAAGTAATATGCTCATATTAACATGTATTAATCATAACAAATGAATTATATTAAGCATATATGTAATATAACTATGTCAATATCATGTGATAAGGATTTAATAGAATTTTTACAATAATAAATATTATTAAAATCAAAATATTTTTTATGATAAGAAGAAACATCTAATAAAAAAATTATGTAATCATGATAACAGATGTAAAATAAGTATGTTAACAACATATTAAAAACTTAATGTTAAAAATATTCAAATTATTGATTTATTTTTATTTATTTCTTAAAACTTGGCAAAAACATAAAAATTTTGTAAGAAAGAAAACCATTAAACATAATTGTAACACTAGCCTACCTTATTCTAAATGATTTTGCTTTCAACAAACTTTTCTCAAAAGTTAGAGCAAAGATTTCTAAACCATTATATTATCTCTCCATCTCTTAGCACATTGTTGACCTCACTTTTATGTGAGGGTTTTGGGTCTTTCCTTTAGTGACTATGATCTAGCCTTAGGACTTTCCTAATGACTATCTTAGCATCTTAGAAATGATACCCATCTTCTCATTAGACATTTCAACCAAATCTCTGTTTTCTATGTTGGTTTTATATGTGATCAATAATCTTTAATACAATGATTAGAGATTACATAAGGGAACCCTGATGAGAATTCCTATAGGACCTATGGACCATACGAATGTCTTGCACTGTTTTACACATTTTTGGACTTCAATATAATCCATCATCATTCATAATCATCATGATCATCACAAACATTGCATTTTCATATCATAATGTTACAATCATTACTCCCTTGGTGCTGACCAAAATTATTTGAACCTAGTTTCCACTAAAATATCCCACTTGAATATTCTAATTCATTCAAAAATCCCCAAAACTGCCATTGAATCACAAAACCCACTTCAAACCATTTAATAATATTATTTAGACCATTTGAAACCTAAAAAATGCAAAAATACCCAATTTTCCAAAAAATTACCAAAATACCCCTAGACCGCCAAAATATCAAATTTTCCAAAATCTCCAAGAGTCACCAATAAGTTCTAAAAATCACACCAAATCATTCTTTATGTCTTTCTGAGAATTTTGACTGTAATATTGTTATACTTTCGGATAACTTTTTGACATATCAACACCAAAATAACGAATACTTAAAAAAAATTTTGGGGATCATAAAACCATCCACATTGATCGAAAATGACCACGAACACTGTCGTTTGACTCTAAATTTCTTCCTGAACCTTTCTTCCTGAACCACCTCGAGTGAACCACCTCGAGTCTTTCAATCAACCTTTTGACCACTTTGACCAAAGCTGGCCAGAATTACCAAAATGTCAGTCATGACCCAAAAATTCTTAAATCCTCAAAAATCATTTCAAATACTCCCAAAACCAATTCTTGACCATTTTTTGCACAACGGTTTCACATGCGGGCTTTATATACACGATTTATCTTATTTTTATTGTTTGATCGTAAAAGAAATTGTCAGAACAACCCCGGATGACGAAACGGACTGCACTATCGCTTCTAGAATGCCAATTTTACTTAGTGGGGACATTCATTTCACTATAATGTCACGTTCGGACGAAATATACTGGTAAAATTATTATTATTATATATAAATAAAATTAAAAAAATCCTATTAAACAGTTGTATCTTATTGACAGCGACTTTATATATGCTTAAAAATATAAGTATTCAGTATTCAAAATATAAGTATTCAATAATGCTGCTAAAAGAATTAATTCCTCAGCAACTGCACCAAAAACTTAATAACAATTATAGATTCGTCAAAGATGTATGTATAATATATTCAATAATTGTAAAGTCACACTTATCAACGCAAGTATATGTATCGCTCAAGTAATATAGGGCTCTAATGGAGTCCTAGATATCGATCCCACAGGGAGTAATATTAGAACTACGAACTAAGATTTTAGAAAAGCAATACTTTAATTGCAACAATGAAGTTCTCAAATTGCTTATCTGTCACTAATAGACAATTGAAATAAATATGTAATTTTAATAACTCTTAAATAACTAAATAGTCTAATAAGGTTTTTAATATGATATTCAATATATAAGAAAACATCATTCTCCTTATCAAGAAATTATAGTGAATGGATAAAGTGAATCAGTTCAAATTGTATTGTGCCAAATAGGAACATACATATTCTTTACTCTTTGGTCCAGACATAAAGAACATTGACTAATCTTACGCTTGTTTACTGAATCTGCGGCTAGGCTGGGAGGATACCGGCTCTCACCTCGGAGCTCCCACGTTCTCCTCGCCCCCGGCTGTGGGCTAAAATCTACCCTTCAGCGCCCAAACGATAGGACCGAATTGGAAATTTTAGTCTGTTACTCTAAAATCTTCAATTTTACATCCGATAATTTTATTTCCCTATTTATTTGCACCAAACTTCCAAGGGCTTTGACCTCCCTGAATCTTGGATGTAATTTTCACTTTAGTTTTGAAACTCAACATATTTTAAGAAATCAATTGACCAGATTGAAAGTAAATTAATATCGAAGTGAAAAGATCATTACAATTTCTTTAATATTTTCATGGCTCAACCAATTTAAATCACCATTTCACAAATCTCAAGACAAGGAGAAAGACAGAGAAAACAACTCAGATCTCATAGGGAAAACATAACAAAATTTGGAATTCATATATAAAAATAAAGTCATAGAAACTACAACAAATAAATAAACTTATCTTCTAATTTCTCCCCAAGCAAACTCCTCGAAGTTCCTTTGAATCTATTTCTTTCTTTACAACCTCTTCGAAGTGGCAAGGAGGAAGAAATCTCTCACTTTCCCTCCACTCTTACAATCTCTTGAAGAATTCCTCATAATTTAGACTCTCTGCACTTTTTTCACACTTCAATTTTGAGCCTGTCCCTTTTCTTGAGTCTCTTCTCTTTATTTTCGGTTAAAATCTTCTCTTTAAAGATGTGGATGAGTTTTCCCAAGTGTTGCCTAAGCATTCCTCCAAAATTTGTCCTCATCGAATGCATTGTTGGACATAACCGCCGAGCTCGTCGTCGGCGGGCCTTCTGAGTAAATTAAATGTGGAGTCTCGGGAAAAGTCCGCCGTCGGCGCAGTTGGACGGCGGCCTCGAGGGCGCTGTCGGCGGGCCTTCTAATTGAATTAATTATGGATTTTTGGGAAAAGTCTGTCGTCGGCGCGTTGGGCTCGCCGTCGGCGCCCTAATTCAAATCTTCAAATTTTGGTCATTTTCGCTCCAAATTCGCTCCTTTTTGTATTTTTTTGCTCCAATGACCCTAATTCATCATTCCTGCATCAAAACATCAAAAATATCTTTCTTTAAAGTGCAATATAATCAAAAACAGTATAAAATAGGTATGAAAATCTCAACATATTTTACTGTGATCAATGAAAATCTCAACATATTTTTCTTTGGTCACTTATCCCCACACGCATGCCTCCCTCTTTTTATCTCTCACTATCACATCCTATAAAATAATAATAATAATAATAATAATAAAAGAGAAAGAGAATCCCATCTTATCTTACTCTCCACGCTCTAGGGAAATAAAAAATACCAATCTGACCAAAAACATGGCCTCGTTTGAGTCTACTACATGTTTGTTGAAAATCACTGACGCACTGAAGTGTCACCTTTTTTATTACCATACTGAGAGAGTTAGAACATAAGTGGTTTACTGGATTACAATCAATAATAATCACATTTTTCATTGATTTCAAAAAAATATTTGTGGCATAATTTATTAGTTCTTGGAAGCCCTGAGAGAACTCACAGGTCCTCATGCAAATTAGCTAAGGAAAGTAAGGGCCTGTGATCATTCATCACTCACTTCCAAAATGACATATTAGAAGTTTTTGACTTGGAATCCCAATCACCCATGGTCCCCTCACTCAAGGGTTAAAGGAAGAATCCTTCAGATACATGTTAGGCCTACATAAGCCAAAGCACTAGCTGAGTTATTGGAGCCAGCCAATAATCGCATATTGGTTGAGGAGAATAACTCCAATCTTGCAACCTCCAAAGTAGTATCCTCTCTCGTTACCCTCCAAAAAAGGCCACATAAGGCAAAGGATGGAAACCAAGATACAATTCACATCCTTCCACCCATCCTCGTTATAATGATGCTCTATCGCCACAAGATCATAGTGCAACCTGTAGAACACACCACTAAGGGAGTCAGGTCTGTTATCCTAGCCATCGTCTGAATTGGTATGAAGAGCGCCCACTACTCAACCACAAAATAACCAAAATAGCTCTGTTGAGAGTTTCAATGGGCAAGAATGTTAGAGGCCATAAAAATAAATATTATTTTAAAGGAGCAAATCCGATGATAGTTGGAGCTTACGTTCAAGAGCTTCAAGACACTGAGAAATATTGTGTCTATCATTGTGATCATGATAATGACGTTAAAGAGTGTCGATACCTTCAAGTCTTGATGGAATATCTGATTAAGGTCATAAAATTGAAAGGATTTGTTGCTCTAAGAGCAATGAAACGATGATAATGAAGGACTCCAGCTGCAGAAATATCAAGCGTACTACTCAGAGTCTACAATATATGTATTATTTGCAAAAATTTTATCATTTTTTGAGTAGATGGAGATTAATCTCATTGATATAGCTTGAACAAGCTTCGGTCGGTAGAATTATACACAACTGACCTCATGGACAAATGAAGCTCACATCCTCCCATAATCTTTATCAGTGAAGACTTTCCCTTTAAGTTTAGTCCCTACAATGATGTTATCATCGTAACTTTGTTAATAGCTAACTATCATATCAATAGAATCCTCATCAACACTAGCAACTCTGTGAACACCCTCTTTAAATTTGTGTTCGATGAGATAGGTCTCAAAATTGAACAAGTGCAGTTATGCCCAAACCACTCTATGATATTTTTGTCAAGAGGAAGGAAGCACTGAGATTTTTTGATATACCAGTTACAACAGGGGAGAAAGATAAACAATTCACTAACATGATAGATTTCATATTTATCTACTCGCCATCTACTCATAACATTATCTTCGGTTGCCCCTACTCAATTATTTCAATGCCATCACCTACCTACCATGTAGTTGTTATGTTCCCAGGTGAAAGAGTGGTGATCATTGTCTATGGTAATCAAGAAGAGTTTCACACATGTTATATCCAGGTAGTCAAATGTGTCTGGTAGGAACCCTTCAAGCTCGTTCGAGCTCGATAACTTATGTGAAAGGGTCTCAAGACTACTAAGATCACCCATCAAATCTTTGTGACCTATGGTAATTCTGATAAATCTTTTTTATAAGTAAAGTTTTTAATGTAGGGCATAAGGATGCATTGATCAAAACCCTCTAGAGTCACATATATCTTTTTACCTAATTTGTTGTGAAAATGCTTATGATATCAATTGATATCAAACCTAACTGCCTAAATGTCAACCTAACGACCTGACTGATGAAATAGAAAATGAAAATGTTTATCGACACCTTGGTTGAGCATATTTGAGAGGAGGTTTAAAAGCTTCGGGAGGCTAGCTACATCTAAGAGGTTCAGTACCATGCAACAATGTCTAACATTTTCATTATGTAGAATTTGAACAGCAAGTGAAGGATGCATATTGACTTCACTAATATAAATATAATTTATTCCAAAGACAATTAAATCTACCACAAACTGATGTGCTTTTTAACACAATGGTCAACCATTCTATGAAGAGCTTCGATGATGCCTTCTCTGGCTACCATCAGATTAAGATGCGTCTGACCATTGGTGAATGAAATTTTTATTGATGGGTTGGATATCAACCATAAATCTTAAAAGATTTCTATCTAAATAGTTGGATGAATCATTCAAAGAATAATATAATAATCTAAAGAATGGAAATATTACCTTAAAATTTATCTAATTATTTGAATGAGAAAAAATCTTCAAAGTTAGGGGTCTACAAAGCCAGGTTTTTTTCCTATATTATGGGTGTATGATAGGTTTTACTTTATTATATGATCTGATATCCCTATAAGCAAGCTCTCATAATTAATCACATCTTAGAAGCAGTTAATGAGGGGTTTTTGTTTGTATCCATACACCATAAAACTTTTTTGGAAGATTTTCATCTAGATGACAAGGCACGCCATCTTAAAGAATAACTTATCTCCCTAAAGGAAAAAAATTATTACCTAAAAATAGGTCTGACCGCCTAGATGAAAAAAATCTCTGTAGGTCTACTAAACAAAGTTTTTTTTCCTTACCTTACAAGTATAAGACAAGGTTTATTTTAATTCTAGGGTCTCATTCTCTATAAAGGCAAGCTTTTGCAGTTAATTATATCTCTATAGTTGTGAGCCCATTAGCCCTAGAGAAAACTCTTGATTAATGTAATGAGCTAGGTTATCAAAAGGTTGGACTTCCATAATGGGAGTGTTGAAGATAATGAAAGGATCTAAGTTGGAAGAATTAAGCTCAAAATAATGAGACTTATAGTTCGATGATGTTGTGTCATTGAAAAGGCCCAAGTGATGGGATTTAACCATCTAAGGGAGGAGGACTGTCTGAAAAGTGATGTTCGAAGAATTTAGAATGATCTGATAGTGCATTTGAATTGGCCAGGTAGAATCAAAAATGAAAAAATGACTTATGAATATTTTTTTTGACTGACTAAAGTGATTGGAACTGCTATACTAAATGACAGAGTCAGGTGAGAAGGACTTCAAGATTGAAATGAGAAACCATAGACTCTATAAAGAATACTAGTAGGTGGACTAACCTAGACTTTGAGAATAACGTCCCTTTTTTAGGATGCCCATATCTTTCCTTCATCCTGAGGATATTGATATCCCTCAATAATAACCCACCATATAGCTAGGAATCCCCCTTAAATGTCGTGGCATAAGAGGATTTGTAATTTTGAGGTGGTATGAAATAACCTTTTTAGTAACCATGGGTTACATAATCCTAAGGTATTCCCCCTAGTCTCACATGTAGATTAATTCTTTTGTATGTTCTAGTTCTTAGCACTAATCAGGGTACCTATTAAACTCATAAGTTTCTATACTTAGAGTAACATAGGGTGAGTGTGTGATCCTAGATTGTGATGTCCAATTTAGGTAACCTAAAGTTCATGTTAAATCTATCTAGGTTTGATTTGTATTCTTTATCTTGGTGTGTTTTAAATTTTATTTGAGTTTCAATACTTAATTCTTGTTTTTGGTTCCTAGTTATGTCAGTCATTTAAAAATTAAGATCTTCCTAAGTCATAAATTTGGTTTTGTTTCTAAGCTATGGATGTTTGTGGAGAAAACTATCTTGTGAGAGGTTCCCATCCTTCTTTTTATTTTTTATATTTTTATATTTATATTTTATTTTTGAAAACAACACATGAAATAAAAGACCTAAAACTATACATGAAATGATATGTAAGATAATATACGTTTAGCCCAGATTAGACTTCAGTTGGGATTGAGCTGGTTAGAGTAAGTTTCTATCTCATAATTGAGTTTAAATGTGATATGAGGTCAGTTGGTTTTGGTCTCATTTGACTTGAGCTAGACCTTGGTTAGACCTGATTTGAGCTTAGTGGACCTGGGTTGACTTGGGTTAGACCTATGTTAGCATAGATTGACTTGGGTTGAATCAAGGTTGGACCTGGGTTGACTTGTGTTAGACGTGGATTGGGTTGGTTTGGATTTAGGTTGTACCTGGGTTGCACTTGGGTTAAACCTGTGAGGTTGGACCAGAGTTGAACCTGAGTTGGACCTAAGTTGACCTAAATTGGACTAGGTTGGATCTGGGTTGGACCTGGGTGGACCCTAGATTAAACTTGGGTTGTTCCTAGGTTAGGCCCAGATACGACTTAGGTTGGAATTAGGCTGGACCTAGATTAAACCTAAGTAGGACTTGAGTTAAATTTTGGGTTAGACTTGATTAGAGTTTGGTTAGGTCAGGTATGGATTACGATTTAGACTATGACTTGGATTAGGGTAAGGTTGAGTTTAGTCGACCTGAGTCGGACAGAAACCTAAGCCTTATCCAAGGCCATTGATTAGGGTTGTCCTAAATTTTAAAATTAGATAACTTAGAAATAAACTAATAATAATAGAGAAAGGCGAGAAAGCATGCTAGAAAGGAGGACGAGGTGGTTCGCTGGAGGATGCTCAGTCATCTTATTCTTCTTCTTTACACTGGAATGAAGGAAGGAGAGGCCAAAAGTGTTAAGATAATGAGGAGGAATGCCTATTTATAGGCTGGGAAGAAGGTGATAGAGGCCTCTGTGGTCATCAATTTCATGGTGAGTTGATGGTCCAGATTATTCCAGTGGTTGGAGATGCCACAAATCACTATCAGTGAAGCGACATGATGATTCATCGTCAAATCCATATGAAGGCCACAAATCGCTAGTGTGGCTCAAAGACATGATCATATGATGTGAATGGATTTAGTGTGTTAATTTTGCAAATATTTTTCAATATTACAAAATACAAATGGTAGATACAAAAGTAAATATGTAATTTAATCTCAACAAAAATAACTATAATGAAAATAGTTTTATCTGAAAAAAAAACTATAAACTGCCAAATCCCCTAAAAATAACGCAAGTATACATATCACTCAAGTAATAAAGGACTATAGTGGAGTCCTAGATATCGATCCCACAAAGAAGTTGTAAATGCTTATAAGTAAGTTCTTAAGATTATAATGTAAACTATAATTTTAAACTACAAAAGTGAAGTTCAAAATTTGAATATAAAGTAAATGAGTGAATGCTAAATAAAATGCAGTTAAAAGACTAAGTTAATTAAACTAATTGTTAAACTTTCAAAAGTAAAATTTACAAAAACTAAATAAAGTTTTTGTGGTGAAGAGTTCAAATTTAAGAAAGCATCATTCCCCTTTACAATGCGCATATGAATTTTTGAAGAAATTAAAATCATTTAAATATATATATATATATATATATTGTTTTGTGCCAAATAGGAGCAATCCTATTATTTACCCTCTTACAAGTGCATAAAGAATACTGACTAATCCATAGTCAAGTTCTTAAATCCTTGTTAGGCTTGGAAGAAACTGCCACTCTAGAGTTCCCACTACTCCTTTACCTGAGGGCTAATAATCTCACATTAGTTTCTAATAAACTGAACCAAATTGGGGACATTAATCTATCATCTTAAAATATCTAATTTTGCATAAGAAAAATAATTTCCTTATTTATTTACACTCAACCCCATGGATGTCATCCTCTCTCATGGAATTAAATTTGATTCTCCTCATGTTGTAGAAATCATAGCCCTTTTGCAATATATGTTTCTCAACACATTTTAACATTTCAAAAAGTAAATGAAGATTGGAGTTCAAATCATCACAAAATATTGACATTTAAAACCATATAAAACAAAATCAATTCTTCACAAAACCATATTTAAAATAGGGAGAAGAATAAAGAAGACTACTCAGAATTCATGAGAAGGATACGACAAAACACGAATTTCATATATAATAAGTTTACAAAACAAATAAATAAAGAAAACAACTTATCTCACAATCCTTCCCAAGCAAATCCCTAGAAGT
The DNA here is from genome assembly GCF_001263595.1 of Phalaenopsis equestris. Taxonomy (NCBI): domain Eukaryota; kingdom Viridiplantae; phylum Streptophyta; class Magnoliopsida; order Asparagales; family Orchidaceae; genus Phalaenopsis; species Phalaenopsis equestris. Next base: position 390,987 of record NW_018165157.1, read on the forward strand.
TCTCTTCAGACACTTTCCCTCTTTACAAACACTCTCAATTCTCTCTTAGAAGTGTAATGAAGAAGAAATCTCTCACCTTTCCTCTCCTCTAACAATCCTTGAAGAAAATCTCCAAGCCCTTAACTTTCTCTTTCTCTATCTCACGCCAATCTCTCTCTTTAGCCCCCCTTTCACGCACCCTTTAAGCCCTAAACTTCCCTCTCTTTTATTAGAGGCTGCTCCCTCCAAAAAGAATTCAAAATTTCCTCCAAAATTCTGTCTAAAAGTCAACCCTTTTGAATTCAAAAGACATGTCTATTAATCCAAGAGGCATATTACTTCATAAGAGAACCTTCCAAAGTGTCTAGATGCATTGAATCACTCCACGAGGCATTTAGAACAAGTGTCCCTTTCAAAATTTGAGCAAAAAATTTATCTGAAACCTCATTAATCTGCAAAAAAGTCGTTTTTGGCGCTTCAGGCGCCAACTTGCCCTTCAGGAGCTAGCATGCCTAAGACCGCATTGTTCTGGGTTTTGGCGCTTCAGGCGCCACTTCTGGCGCTTCAGGTGCGAGCTATCTATAAAATGGCGTTTCAAGCGCCAGAATCCTAAAATTCGCTGTTTTGGCTCAAAATTTCATCCTTTTTGCTACTTTTGCTCCAAATGCCTAAAATTGATATTCCTATAACAAAAACATGAAAATAACTTTCTTTAAAGTGCAATATCACCATAAATAGACATAAAATGTATACTTAAAACAACATATTATTTTGGTGTATCAAAATCCCCTAAACTTAAATGTTACTTGTCCTCAAGTGACACTTTTACTAGATAAAAGCATAAGACTTAGGATAGAGATTAACTTACAGCTTCTATAGTTTAGTTTATATAAATAAAATAGTCAAATTTAAGAAAAACTTTTAATAACTTAGATTCAAAATCTAAGTCTAAGAGCACTTAGTAATCAAATTTAAGATTTTTGAATCTCTATTCTTTTCAAGAAGAATTGTAATTTGTCATATCAAGGATACTTCGAATATTCATATGAAAAAGAACTTCATGAAAACTTTACTAGTAATGCTACTAATATTCAATATAAGTTTATAAAATGTAATAAAGCATTTTCCTTAAGTTGATTCAAGTGAAACCAATTTTTGATTAGGCATCTCCTCAAGCTTCTCCTCACTCATTTTTCTTTTCTTTTTCTTTTCCTTTTTCTTTTCTTTTTTTTTTTCATTCAGGATCTTTTCAATCATTTGTTTTCTTTCTTTTTCAAGTGAGGATTACTATATCTGGATAGCTTTTAATAATTTTGAACTTCACTATCCTCCTCCTAAAGTCAAAACTTTTTACCTTTCTTCACTTTATAAATTCATATTAGCTTATGATTTTTCATAAAGTTGCATTCTTTTCTTCTTACATGAAACTCTAAAATTCTTAATACTTCAAAAATACAATTTCTTTTACTTTAAATAGAAAAAACATAGTCTTATCTTATCATACCAAACATTATTAACTTAAAAAATAAACATAAAATGTTTACTTAAAACAACATATTATTTTAGTGTATCAAAATCCCCCAAACTTAAAAGTTACTTGTCGCAAGTAACACTTTTATTGCATAAAAGTATATGACTTAGGATAGAGAATTGAGGAAAAATAAAATTTAGTTTACTTCTTTTTAAAAGAAAATTTTCTTTTCCCCAAACTTAAATTTTTAAGTAATTTAAAAATGTGTTAGTACAAAATTTAGTTGGTGAAAGAAAATAGTAAATGCATGAAAATAAAAACTAACTTGTAAAGGATTTTTGAGTATGAAATTGGGCTCTAGCATACTGCAGGTACTAACTTTACAAATGCATACAGGCTTTAAAACATTAAATGAAACATAATATATTTTAAAATATTTGCTGAAAATGAAAAATAGAAACAAAAATTGAAAATACTAGAAATGCAGAAAAAGTAAAAATCTACAATCACTATTACAAATTAGGTCCACAACACATCATTAAAAAGAAAGTTCTTACTACAACAATTTTAAAATGACAATAAATAAAAACCAATAAAAATAACAAACAAAAATAAAACAAACTAACTCTTAAGATATCAATCTTCATCACCTTCCTCATCATCGTCATCATCTTCTTCTTCTTCATCATCATCATGATCTGGAGCATAAGGAGTAAAACTAGGGCAAGTTGGAAATTCCACATTATACTCACCCCTAAGATATCTAACCATAGCCTCCTCATAAGCTATATCATGTTGAACTCTCCTCTACTTATATTCATTATTGTAAGCATTCCTTGCTTCAATTCCTCCAACCTTATTCTGCATATTCACAATAACCATTTGTTGAATCATGAGCTGCTCCATAATATTTTCAAGTGAAGCCGAGCGAGAAATAGATGCCCCCGCAGCTGATGTTGAGGGTCTATCCCTATCTCCACTCCTAGACTCAACAAATTATTCAACTCTTTGAAGCATATGCTTCCTAATAGGATTTTGTGGCTGCAACTTTTCTTCATTTCTATGGCACTCTACTCCTAATTGCTCACATAAAGTGAAAATCAGGGCAGGGTAACCCAAACCACTAGCTGTAGCACTACTAGCTATACTCCAAGCATGATGAACTATAAGAGCACCAATATCTACTGCCTTCATTTTCTGAATGCAGAAGTTTAGCACAGCTCTATCATTCGTTACTTCACTTTGATGATTTGTTGGCAGTTATTTAACAAAGATGAAGTGGTGCCATACATTTGACTGAATAGTCATCATGGAAGCGGAGAAGTTAACTTTCTTATTACTTTTAATCTTCCATTCTCATCTTCCATTAGTCAGAAAGGCAATCACTTCATCAAGTGATGAATCAGTCATCACGAATGCAACGTATTCACAATGAAATGCATTTATCAGCCCATAAAATGCATTGATCCTTTCTCTAGAAAAGTCAACTTGCTTACCTCTAACAAGGATGTGATCGTCAGTGGTGTCATAAGCACAATTGCTACTGTAGTGAAGTAGCAAAACCTCTCCCAATTTCTGGTGATGATCAACCTCTCAATCTCGCCACCCGTGTTAGCAAATGCCTATTCCTGGATCAACTTTCTTGATTCCATTAGAGTATTATAACAATGTTGGGCTTTAAAATTGACAAATTTCCTCAAGTTAAAATCTCATGTTGGCTTCCCTCTCTTTACTCATTGAGCCATCAGCATTTCTATGAAAATCCAAATAAATCACAAAATCAATAATCTAACTTCCAAAAAAAAAGTTATTTGGTAAGAAACTTTTCATCATGGGTTTCTTCAAGCTTTTCCATCAAAACTCCTAAATTTTGGATCGTCCATAATGTAGAAGAATCCATGATGAAAATAAAAAATTTCAAAGTTAAAGAGAAGCTTTTATCAAGAAAAGATGAAATATAAGATCTTTGGCCTTTGAAATCTTCTTTAACGCTCACAATATGAAGCCCTATGTCACGGTTTAGAGGTAGAAGACGACCTAAGCCGTAAAAATGGAGTTTTACTAGGCGATTTCACAGTTTTTTAGGCAATCTGGTGTTTTTAGGAATATGGCACTTCAAGTGCCAATTCTGACTCATCGAGTGCCAACTTTTTGTCAACTGGCGCTTCAGGCGCCAATTTGGCGCTTCAGGCGCCAATTTGGCGCATCAGGCATCAACGGCTTAATTTTTTCAGATTTTGCTTTCTGAGGAAATCTACTGCTTACCGCTTTACATCAACCTCTAATTAAGTTAAATAAACATTTATATTCATAATTAAACATTACTCTAACACCAAACTTTCACAAATAACACAATACTCACTTATATATATAATTTGTGCTATTACAAACTAAAATTTTTTAAGCCAACAAAAATCTAATTTATTGTGTAAAGCAAACCAAACATCCTAACACTGAATTCTAAAACATCAAAATGCCAAACATAAACATAAATAAAGTTCATCAACAAAAGTAAATGCAATCCAACACAATAATATAACTAAAACAAGCAGTACTAGACGAAATGCTTCGTGCATAAACTAAGTTCAAACATCTTCTTTGCTCTCTTCCTCCTGAATATCTCACGTAGATTGATAGTGTACGTACAAGTTATAGAAGGGTCGATAAGGAAATTCATTAGTTGAATCTTCCTCAATCCAAGCATGATTCTTGAACATACATCACATACATATAAAATCATCTTCAATATGACCAGTATGTTCAAAATGTTTCTTCAGCCTCCAATCTATATGATCCAAAATTTCAGAAACATTTCCAATTGCATGCATAAGGTTTTGTACCTCTTTTTCTATCTTCTTGATCCTTTTCAAAAGTACAATCAAACTGAAGTAAGGCTGAATAAGTGATGAATTTTGGGATGCTTGATCCATCAGTACATTCATATCATTCTCATCTCTCATTCCAATACAGTTACAATAGACTTCTGAGTCCATCAACTTTCAAGGAGAAGCACTTTCTCCCAACTCTCATAAGGTACTTGCAATTGACTGCATAGTAGGAAAATTGTGTATGGATGTCCCAGTCCAATTGCATATCCATTGAAAATCAAACCCGAAGCCGATTTCACAATTATTGCACCAGAATAGCACTTTCCTTAGTTACCTTACTAATTTTCATAGTGGGAAGTATTTTTGATGCAATAAAGAATCGCTACGCCTTAGATGCATGATTAAACAATGATGAAGAAAAACTTACATTTCCATCATATCTGACCTCCCAATTTGCATCTTTATCCATAAGGTATCGATAGAGTTCATTCATATTATCTCTTTTAGGGGTAAAATTTTCACAATGGCAAATAGGAACACTTTTAATCATAAACATCTCGTTTATTCTTGAAGGAGTGAATTACACAAACCTTCCTCGCACATAGACAATTACTTAGTTGATTCCATATAAATTTGCATAAAATTTTTTCACCACAGGGACAACTACGGTGGCAGTAGTGTAGCAAAGCACTTCCCAGCGTCTCTGCACAATAATCTCTTCCACTCAAGTATTCAGCATGTTGAATCCTCGATTCACAAATCCCCTTTTCTTGATTAGCTTCTTCTTCACAAGAACTCAATCATGTAACTTCTACACATCGAAACTGACAAACTTTCTCCAGTTGAAAATTCCAAATCTCGCGAAATTTAGAGTGAGAAGCCATAAGAATTGAATACTAGTGACTCTTTCCTCGTTTCCCTCCTAACATGGACTTTAGAATCAGTTTTTGGGAGTTATAAGGAGAATAACCCACCAAAAAGTGCCAAAAATGGCCTTTTAAGACATTTTAAGTCATTTTTGTCGCCGCGGTGCTTTAAGCGCCAGCTCTCAGGAATGTGGCGCTTCAGGCGCCAGTTCCAAAAAATTCATCATTTCGATTTTGATCCAATAAATTCTCATTTCTTCCTTAAAATTAGGCAAATAAAGATGTTTTTAAATATTTTATTAATGTTAAATTTCTCAAATACACATAATCTATAAAAGTACAAATATAAATATATGTTAAATATTTTGAACAAAAATATAAAGCAAAATAAACAACAATGAATATGGGTTGCCTCCTACAAAGCGCTTGGTTTAATGTCGTCAGCTCGACATTCCCAATCTTTATTATGGGTGACCCAACATTACGTCTCTTTAAAAATTAGTCTTTGACCATCAAAATATGGTTTCAATTTGTGTCTGTTCACTTTAAATATCCTTCCAGTCCTGGGATCTTCAATATTAACATCTCCATAAGGATAGACTTTTACAATTCTGAATGGCCCTTTACAAGAAATAATTTTAATCATGTATTGTATAATAAAACTTCTTGTCTAGACTCAAATAACTTTTTCATTATCTTCTGGTTATGCCATTCTTCCATTCTTTCCTTATAAATCCTTGTATTATCGTAAGATTAGTTCCTAATTATTTCTTATGCTTCAAGTAAAATTTCATCTAACTCATTTAGTTGTAGTTGCCTTTTCTCACCAACATCTTTCAAATTAAAATTAAATTTCTTAATGGCCCAATAAATTCTTTAAAGTCTATATGGAGACATTCCTATAAGAGATTTATAAGCTGTTCTGTAAACCCATAATGCAGTATATGGGGACATTCCTATATGTGTCTTATAAGCTGTCAGATAAGCTATCCTGTAAGCCCATAACGCAGTCTCTAATCTAGTAAAGACCAATCCATTTTATTAGGATTCACAATTTTTTTCAAAATTCTTTTGATTTCACAATTAGATACTTCTGCCAAACCACTAGTCTGGCGATGACAAACAATTACAATTTAATGCATTATATTATATTTTTCCACCAACTTTGTAATTGTTGCATTTCTAAAATGAGATCCTCCATCGGTAATAATTACTCTCGACATTCCATATCTTGTAAAAGTACTTTTAATTAAAAATTTTGAAACACTCCGGGCATTACATTGAGGTAAAACAACAGCTTCAATCCATTTTAAAATATAATCCACTACAATCAATATATACATATTTCCAAATGAAGGTATAAACGGTCCCATAAAATTCAATCCCCATGCATCAAAAATTTTAATTTCCAAATTAAAATTTAGAGGAATTTCATTTTTTTTTTGAAATATTACCTACTCTCTGATATCAATCACATATTTTTATATATATAGTAAAATCTCTAAATAGAGTAGGCCAATAAAATCCAGATTGTAAAATTTTATGAACATTTATATCAGTATCAAAATGACCTCCAAATATAGAATCATGACATTTTTGGATAATTTAGTGAATTTATTTATGAGGCACACATCGTCTCATTACTAAATATTTGCATTGTTTATACAAATATGGGTCATCCCAAAAATAAGATTTTGCATCGTGAATGAATTTCTTTTCATGTGATTTTGTCATTCAATATGGTAAAATACTACTAACAATATAATTCACAATATCAACATACAAGGATATTTTCCATCCTCTTACAAGATAAAGTTGTTCATCAGGAAAAGTTTCATTACATTCTTTTTCCAAATCAATTATTTCTTCATGTTCTAACTTAGATAGATGATCAGTAATTTGATTATCAGTCTCTTTTCAATTGACTACTACAAAATCAAACTCTTGCATCAGAAGTACCCATCTAATTAATCCTGGTTTCACATCCTTCTTTTGCATTAAATATTTAATAGCCGAGTGGTCAGTATGCACAACACATTTAGCTCCCAATAGATATGACTTAAACTTATCAAAAATATAAACAATGGCTAATAACTCCCTTCAGTAGTGGTGTAATTAATTTTAGTGTCATTAAGAGTTTTACTAGCATAGTATATGACTTTAAAAATCTTATTGTATCTCTGCCCTAAAACAACTCCAATTGCATAATCATTAGCATCACACATTAATTCAAAAGGTTTCTCCCAATCAGGTGAAACAATTATAGGAGTAGTGATCAATTTTTCCTTTAAAGTTTTAAAGACTTTAAGGCAATCTTGGTTAAATTCAAATTTCGTATCTTTTTCCAGAAATTAGCATAAAGGCTTTGAATTTTTAAAAATCTTTAATATATCGCCTATAAAATCCAGAATATCCTAAAAAGCTCCTAACTTTTCTTACAGTAGTAGGTGGACGTAGGTTTGATATAACCTCAATTTTTGCAGGATCTACTTCCATGCAATTTTCTGAAATTTTATGCCCAAGCACAATTCCTTCTACAACCATAAATGGACATTTTTCCTAGTTTAATACGAGATTAGTCTTCTCAAATCATTCTAGAATATTCTCTAAATGATTTAGACATATTTCAAGTAAAGTTTCAAATACAGAAAAATCATCCATAAGGACTTCAATCCCTTTTTCAATTAAATCACTAAAAATTGACATCATACATCGTTTTAATTTTGCAGGTGCATTACGTAATCCAAAGGGCATTCGCCAAAAAACAAAAGTTTCATAAAGACAAGTCAATATTATTTTCTCTTGATCCTCTGGAGCAATAGGTATTTGATGATAACCAATATACCCATCTAGAAAATAAAAATTTTTGTGCTCAGCCAGCCTATCCAACATCTGGTCCAAAAAGGGTAAAGGAAAATGATCTTTCCTTGTGGCAGAATTTAATTTTCTATAATATATTGTCGGCACAATTTTAGGGGTCATGTGGAAGTCGTCGGTTGCCGGAATGGAAATCCCGACGCCCATTTTGGAGGGGCATTTAATTTTTATATATATTTAGTTTAGAAAAATATGAAATCAAACTGATCCCATATCTTTCATAGTTTAGATGAAAGGGCACTAAACCTTAAGCTATGTACTACCTTGAAAGATAAACACATAACTTGATAGGGAGGCTTAATCAAATAAACTAAGAAATGTATGACATCTGTTTGATCTGCGAAACCATTTTATTAGAAGCCAACAAGTTCCTCTATTTAATATGAAAAATTAAATAGGGTTATATTAAGCTGGGTTCGGAAAAGCCTCCTATAAGGGCAAGCCCCTATAGTTAATTACATCTTAGATAACCAAAACCACCGATAAATATGAGGGGATATTGTCTTCAAGAATTTCAAAGGATAAGACTTTTCAAAGAGGTCGGACTAAGAGGTGTGAAAAGGGAATAACTAAATCGGGAACATTTTATTTTTGGAATCCAAAAGAAGAAGAACTAAGGGTTGTCATAGATCCTGAGGAGAACCTCAATGACTTCCCAATCTATCCTGTGGTTTTTCTTGAACTTAGAGAAGAAATATTTAAATGTTTCATCTTGCCAATTTTATTAATTAGGGCTTATATTCGTGTGAAACGATCACACAAATAACCTAGAAGATGTGAGGATTTAGTCAATGATGAACGACAACCTCGGAATCCTAAAATGAGTTAGGGCTTATATTGTATAATAGGGCAATACAAAGGACTAAAGAAAAGTTGAAGATCTATGTCGCCCAAGGTGGATAACCTCAAAATCCTATGGCTTGTTGTTTAATTTCTAAAGAGAGATATATTATTGTAGATCCTTTTGTTGTTGAAGATGATCATGCTGCCCACAATGCTAGCTCTAAGCTTTTCGTCGTAGAAAGTTTAAGTTTTCTAATGTGTTAAGTCCTGGTGTCAAATCAAGTGTTCCCTAAGGTCACAGTTATTTAAATATTATGGGGAATGTAAAAGTTGATTAGAGTGACACCGGTTAGGATCCCACGGTTCCCTCGTTCCGGCACCACCATTTTTCTAAAGATTCACTTAGTTCAAATAAATTTACTAAACTCAACTTAATGAGTTCCAAACTTTCATTTAGATCGTGGGAAATCTTGTTAGCAACTGTGGGTTACCTCCTCCGAGGGATTCCCGATCATCCGATAGAGATGTTTTAATTTAGTTGCAATTTTTGTTTTGTTTTATTTGTGATTAAATTTTGAGTTGTCTTATATTTTGACTGTTGTGGTGGTGAATTTTATTTTTTTTCGATTTCTTAATTTTGGTTTTAGTTTCAGTTTTGTGGCTATCCTAAAAGTTTCAGTTTTGACATGCAGGGTGACCTTGTTGTCTAACATGCAAGTTTATAAGCAGGGAATAAGAGGTGCAAATAAATTAAAGTGAATTACAATGCAATAACTTAAAATTATACATGTCTATTAATCCCGTTCCTCCACCTGGTAGGTTAGTATTTGCAAATCATATGTATAATTTTGCAGAAAAAACAGAAAACACAGGTTTGAGGTTTATCTACCAGATCCTATGTTATATCTTAATGGGTCCAATTTGTTCATCTCTGGGGATGACTCCATTAAGCAATTCATAGTAAGTCCAAGTGTCCTCCGAGATTCACAAAGGATCACGAAGAGTCCTGGGTAATACACTAGACATTTCACAATCCCTCGAATCATCTTGAGTTCATTTTGGTCTTATTATGTTTGCTATGTGGCTCACCCCGTTCATACGCTTACCCCATTCATACCCTTACGCTCAATGAACTATGATGTTTTGATTATCCCTTTAAGTGGGGTAAACAACATGAATTATGCGGGTAAAAGGTCCTATATGGGTAAAAGGTCCTTAGGGACAATTTGGCTTAATGAAGGAACTTAGCCGGTTTGATTTTAAAGATGGGCTTGTTGTGTTAAAAAAAAGTTTTAAATTAGTTATAGGTCATTTTCTAAACCTCATTAGACAAGATTTTGATCAAACCTAATTCATCACTAAGCCCTTAAAACTTAATGAGTAAATTTGTAATTGATTTTAAGAAAATTTAAATATTTATACTTTTAATCCTTATCATATGTCAAAAATTATTTTAAAATCATTGATTGGGGTTTTAGGTTAGTGGATTATAATCTTCTAAAGTCAAACCCCTCACTTTAATATCTTCTTATTTAATTATTCTCCCAAATTTCATCAATTTTAAAAATTATAAATTTATCCTTAAGTTACCATTTTGCTCTTAAGGCCTTAACACCTCATAATTCTTTAAATCAAACTCAAAAAACTTTAAGATTTTATATTAATCTACTCACGGGTTAATTAAAATATCAGAGGAGAAAATGTGATTTTTTTAAATTTATTTAATTTTATAATTATTTTAATGCAAAAATATGGATTTTTAGTAGAAATTTAATAACGCACCCAAAACAAAGCTTTTGTCCTTAAGAAACTTACTGAAGTTTCATCTAAGTTAGAGGACCACATAGACCAATTTTCATGATTTTTAGTGGTTTAATTGAATTATTAGAATTATTTGTTTGTTTTGAGTATTAATTAAATATAAAATATTATTTAAATGGAAAATTAAATTTTATATTTTTCTTAAATTTCTCTAAGGTCAAAAAACTGAGAGAAATAAATTTCATATTTTTGTGATTTATCTTTTAGTTATTAGAATTATTTTAGTGGAAAATTAAATAAAATTCATTTTTAAGCCTTAAAAAATTAATATCTTGACTTAGAACATTAAGAAAATTATTTTAATTGGTCTCAAGTGATCAGGAAGCCAAAGGTGGCATTTTAGTGTATTTTTACAATTTTGTAATTTTTATGATTTTAAAATTAATTTTTAATTATTTAAATACTTAAAAATAGCTTAAAAATGAAGTATTTATTTGAATTACACTTTTATTTTTCTTAGGTTCCTCTTGTCATAAGGAGCTTCCGAAATAAATTTGGTGATTTTTTGAATTATATTTTAATTATTATAATTATTTTAGTGTAAAAAATGTCATTTAACTTAATTAATCCATTTTAGTGGCCAAATTAACTCCAATTGACTTGAAATTTTTATGAGGAGCGCCTTTGATAATAAATTATAATGAAGAATAATTTTTATGCCATTTACATTTATATTTACTACAATTTAATTTTATTTTATTTTTACCGGTTGGTGACAATTAGGATTATTTTTAATGACTTAAACCAAGTTTATAATTTTCCTAGGGTCCTCTAACCACAGTGAACCTACCAAAATAAGTTTTGTATTTTTTTATTAATATTTTAATTGATATAATTTTTATACCAAAATAGGGACCATTAACTTGAAAAATAGAGATCTCTGCCTAGAGATCTCCCATGACCTTGGAAAAATCACGGAAGGTCTCTCATGATAGAGAGAACTAAAGCCCCAAAAATCAAGTCATGGTGAAATGTCTATGTAAATGGAAAATCAAAATATGAAAAACACATTTAATTAATTAAAAATAAAATATGCATCAAATAAACATGAAAATATTTATATATTGTTCTCCTCTCTTCACTGAGCAACAAGATTTTTTATTCACTGAGCAAGAGTGTATTTTTATTTTATTTTTATAATTTTTCTACACCAAGATATGAATTTTTGAAGTTCTGGTCATTAAATAAATCAAATAAAGCCCTATTTTTCTACTTATCTAGTGCATCGCCACCTCATCCTAGGCAACTCCAAAGCTCCACACTACATCTTTTGGTTCGGCACCGCCAGATACCTTAGCACTGACTTGGCCCTCCTTTTCGTTCCACTCCTCTGTCCGACGCAATCCATAACATCCATCCAATACACGCGGAAACAAACGACATCTGTTCATCTTCCCCAAGTCCTTAGCTCGAGAGCCGTCCAACTTCTAGCCTTAATATCTCACTTGATACTCAACCAAATCAAGTGTGGTTTCTTCCTATCGACTCTTCTCGATGAGACAAACACATCCATACAGTTAATCATGTCTTAAATTGAGTCTATGATCATGGAAAATTAAAATATTCTTGGTTTGAGGTGAGGTTTCAATACTTTTGCCCAAGAGGTCTGCCTCGATTGGGTGCTTCGAGAAGCTTGAGTTGAGTCTATAGAGCTCCTAGATAAAGCCTTGGGTGATGGTGAATTACTTAGGTATGATTTCAATCAAGGCTGATTTGGGGTGTTGATCAAAGTCTATGTTAGAGTGGTATGGTGATGGGGCTTTTATGGGGGATTTTCTTCTTTCACTCAGGGGATGGTGTGGGTGCAATTAATTTGACTTTGGTGGAGTCAAGAGGGAAATCATGTTTCGGGCTTGATTTTGAGCTCCAAAATTGAGCTCAAGTAGTGGGTTTGAGGGCTGGAGGATGGTTGGATTGAACTCAAGAATTATTGAAGAAGCTTTAGGAACAATTTGGCAAAGTCTCCCTAAGGAATTTCAATCTCTCCCCCTTTGGTCATGGAGGTTGAGGTTAAATAGAGGAGGAAGGAGAGGCCACCATGGTTGGCCAGTGGGTGCTATGAGTTGCTTAGGTGGAGGGAATAAAGGGAAAAAATCCAATTGGGTTGAGGCATCTTGGTTGGGTGTAGTTTTTAGTTTTAATCCCTTACTTTCCCTTGGCCATGGTGTTTTCCGACAGCCAAGGGGGCTGGCCAGCCAAGGTCAGGTCACCATTTGGTCAGGGGGCTCAGGGCTTGGTTTTGGTGAAGTCAATTAGGGTTGGTCATGTGTAAAGGTTTTGGAGTAAAGAGGAATGGGTGAAGGGTAATATTGGGTTAATTTGGGTCAAAGCATGGATTTGCGGTTAGGTTCACCCACTAAGCAAGGTTTAGGTGCTGAAGAGAATCAGGTGGTTCAGCTTAATTAATGAGGAGGAGTCACCATCCAAGGGATTTGGCTAAACATGGGTTAGAGTATATCCTGGGAGTGATTAAAGAGAATTTTAAGGGAACTTGAAAGTGGTTTGTCCTCTTGTCATTAATAGCTTGGTGAGGTGGCAAAGGCTCATATGGCTCACCTGTGGCTTGAGGATGGCTTCATGGCATCCCTTTAGCTTGGTGATTTTGCATGAAAAGGGTTTTTTGGATTAATGGGGTATTTTGTTGATTTTTTTCATGAGACTTGATTTGGTGTGATGAAATGATGAATATCAAGGAGTGTAGTTTGATTTAATCAAATGGGTGTGGGAAAAAATTTCATGACATGTGGGCTTTGGATTTGGGCTTTTATAATTAAGTGTGGTGGGCTTGGGCTTTTAAAGTTGGGTTGAATTTGGGCTAAAATTTGCATCAATTAAATGTTTAATTTGGTGTAGGGATATTTCATGAAGAATTTTTAAAGGATCTCAAGTGATTTTGAATTGAATTTGAAGGCCAATTTGGGGGATTTGGGCATATGGTCAAAATTGGGTCTTTTTTATTTGGGTTGAAATTGGGTTTGTAATTGAGTCAAATTGGGCTTTTATTTGGTTTCAATTATCATTAGTAATGTTGAATTTTAATTTGAAATTGAAATTGGGCAAGATTGGGATCAATTGGGCCAAGTAAGCCATGAAACCATGTGAAATCAATAGGAGTCATACGAGGACTCATTTTGGATGCTCAATATGCTAGTCCTAACCCTCTTAGCCAAGGGCTAGGGGTTTGAGTCCATCTATATGAGCTTTCCAAAAGGAGTCAAGAAACCAAATCAAGGGATCCTAGGGTTTGGGGTGTGTGAGAGCTAGTCTAACCAAGACCAGACCACCCAACAATAATCCTAAGGCTTGACTACTCTATGGGGACTCTCTTTGAGCTCCCTCATATTGACCCCACCTACTAAGTGCTAGAGGTTAGGACCAATATGTAGAACTTCAAGTTGAGTAGAGAAGAGTGTAGAATTTCTAATGGTGAGGGTTCCTTTTCTAGTCCTCTAGGAATAGTCAATAAAAAAGTCCTATGGCTAGACCCTAAGCTACTAAGGAGGAAAATGACCTCAACCAAAAGTGAAGTTAACATCTATACAGATTTATCATCAAGTGACTTGTCTTATTGGTATTAATTCATCATTTATTATTATAGTCACACTCTTTTTCTTTGGAACACAGTGAATTGGGCTCAACCAAACACTGTCTGAAATATGATATATTATTCCAACATCTAACCATTTTAGAATTTTTTTCTTAACAGCCTCTTTCATCATAGGATTTATTCTCCCTTGAGGATCAGCTCTTGATTTATGTTGATCTTCTAATAAAATTCTATGCATACAAATTGAAGGATTGATTCCTTTAATACCAGCTAATGTCCATCTAAAGGCTTTCGAAATGTTTTCTTATATCTTCTCAAATTTTCCAACAACTATTATTCTTTTGTATCGGTTAATTCTTAGGATACTATAACATGTAATGTAGATAAGTCTCCTAAGAATGCATTCTATGAATGTGTAGGAAGTGTTTTCAGTTCTAGTTCAGGAGGTTCTCAATAAATGAAAACAAATTCCTATTAAATTCAAATTCTTGTTATTTTTTTGTAGGATCTAACATTTTAAATTTTTCTTGAACATAATCCAAATCTTCTTTACTTACTTCCGTAGATTCATCATAAATTTTATCCTCATCTTCATATTCCACATATTCTTTTTCAAACTCTTTTCAAATGTCTTCTTGAAATATTTATGGCTTAGTTATTCGTTGATATCTGTTTTGAAGCAATCAAGCTCTTGCTCTTTTGTAGGGTATCTCATTGATTTTGTGTAACCTCTTGATTACTAACTCTAATAGTTAGTTCTCCTTTCTACACATCTATCAAAACTCTTTCAGTGGTAATGAGTGACCTTCTTAAAATGATAAGAATTTCTTTATCTTTCTCCATATCTAATACAATAAAATCCACAGAAAAGATAAATTTAACAACTTTTACCAAAACATCTTCTATAAGTCCTTTAGAATAGGTAATCGAATGATCAACTGACTGAAGAGTTATATTTGTAGTGAAATATATCCTAAACCAAACCTCTTAAAAATTGATAAAGACATAAGATTAATACTGGCTCCTAAATCACATAAAGCTTTTACAAAAAATCTTTCGTCAATAGCAAAAGGAATAGTAAAACTTCCAGTATCTTTGAGTTTTTCAAGAAGCTTTTTTTGAATTATAGCACTACACTCTTTACTGATTGCAACAGTTTCATTATCTACAAACTTAATTTTCTTATTAAGTATATCCATCACGAACTTCACATAGCTTGGCGTTTGTTCCAAGGCTTCAACAAATGGAATGTTTATCATCAATTTCCTCAATATTTCTAAAAATTTTGAAAATTGGTTAACTATGTTTTTCTACTTCAATCTTTGAGTAAATGGAAGTGGACGTCTTTCTACTATGATTTTTATTGGTTTAATAGGACATTCTGACTCAAAATGAAAAACTTCACTAAATTTTTCCTTTTCAACATCATCTTTTTCAACTTCAACTTCCACTTCTTTTTGAACTCTGGTTTCCAATTATTTTCCACTTCTCAATTGAATAGCCTTAATTTTTTCTTTGTTCTAATCTTTAGGATTTACTTCAAAATTATTAGGCAACGTTTCTTGAGCTCTATTGCTAAGTGCAATAGCAATACATCCTAATTGATTTTAGATGTTTCTAATTGGAGCTCCTTGACTTTGTAATTGGCTTGCCATTTGCAATATCAATTCTTCCATTGACAACTTTTTTTTCTTATTATGTAAATTATTAAAACCTGGAGGGTAATAAGGTTTATAAGTTGGATTCCCTTGAATGTTGAACTTTCCCAATGGGTTCTCAGCGTTGTTTCCCCATTGCAGATTTGCAGCATTAGAGTTATTGCTACTCCAATTGAAATTTGGATGATTCTTTCAACCATGATTATAATAATTGGCATAAGAATTATTAGAATGGTTATTTATTAAATTTAAGGTCTCACAAGAAGATTGAGATTCTATCATTTTTTGTCCCAATGAGTTTTCCTCAAGCACAGGTGTTGTCTGAGAATAATTCATTCCATATCGATCTATCTTCTTTGATATAGCAGCTATTTGTGCAACTAACATAGATATTGCATCAAAATCATGAATACTAGCTACTCTGTTTGGATTTATCCTTTTAGAGGGCCATTGAAATTATTAGTAGACATTTTTTCAATTAAAGAATAAGCTTTATTGAATGGTTTTGACAATAATGATCAAACAGCAACAACATTAATTATCAATCTAAGAGATCCAACCAATCCATTATAAAAAGTTTGAATTATTAAACAATCTAGCAACGCATGGTGTGGACACTTTCTAAGGAGATCTTTAAATCTTTCATAGACTTCATAAATTGATTCCCCTTCAAACTGATAAAAAGATGTAATATCACTTCTAAGCTCAACAGGTTTTTGAAGGTGGGAAATATTTAGATAAAAATTTTTGTGATAAGTCTCCCCAAATTATGATAGATCAAGGTGCTAATGAGTTTAACCATATCTTCGCTTTATCCCTTGGTGAAAAAGGAAAATGTTTAAGTCTGATGGCATCATTTGACACTCCATCATATTTAAAAGTAACAAACAATTCTAAAAAACTAGCAAGGTGTAAGTTATGATCTTCAGTTAGTGTTCCCCCAAACTGCTTGTTTTGTACCATTTGGATAATAATAGGTTTAAGCTCAAATGGATTGGCCGCTATAACAGAGTTTTGTATACTCAAATGAATTTCATCTGCTGTAGGATTAGCACTCTTAAAGGGCTCTGATGATGTTCATTTTCTTTTTCAGCATTGCTTAAGTTGCAAGCTATTTTGCTAAAATGATCTATCTCTTTTTTCTATTTTCAAATTTTTCTAATAGTTTTTTCTAACTGTGAATCGTGTGGTACTAAATCCTTAGATGTTACACTACGCATAAACAAACACAACAAGTATTTTAAAATAAGCAAACACACTAAAATATGAAAATATTTGAAATAAACTATAAACACTTTTTTAGTATAAAAATAAAAATAATTTAAATTATAAAATAGCTTAACACTACTTTCTGTTACTTCCCCGACAACGGCGTCAAAAACTTGATGTGGGTGGATTCAGTGTGTTAATTTTGCAAATATTTTTCAAAATTACAAAATATACACGGCAGATACAATAGTAAATATGCAATTTAATCCCAAAAAAATAACTTTAGTGAAAATAGTTTTATCCTAAAAAAAACTTTAAATTGCCAAATCCCCTAAAAATAACGCAAGTATACATATTGCTTATATAATAAAGGGCTCTAATGGAGTCCTAGATATCGATCCCACAGGGAAGTTGGAAATGCTTATAAGTAAATTCTTAAGATTATAATGTAAACTACAATTTTAAACTACAAAAGTGAAGTTCAAAATTTGAATCTAAAGTAAATGAGTGAATTCTAAATAAAATACAGTTAAAATACTAAGTTAATTAAACTAATTGCTAAACTTTCAAAAGTAAAATTTACTAAAACTAAGTAAAGTTTTTGTGGTGAAGAGTTCAAATTTAAGAAAGCATCATTCCCCTTTATAATGAGTATATAGATTGTGAAGTAATTAAAATCATTTGAATATATATATATATATATATAAATTATTTTGTGCCAAATAGAAGCAATCCTATTCTTTACTCTCTTCCTAGTGCATAAAGAACATTGACTAGTGCAGAGTTTGGTCCCTAATTCTGTGGTTAGGTTGGGAGGACATTGGCTGCCACTCTAGAGCTCCACTACTCCCTCACCTGAAGGTTAACAACCTAGCATCTGTTTCCAATCAGCTGGACCAATTTGAGGATTTTAATCTATCACCTTAAAATCTCCAATTCTGCATCCGACAAAGTATATTTCCCTGTTTATTTGCACTCAACTCCATGGATGACATCCTCTCCCATGAAATCAAATGTGATTCTCCCTATGTTGTAGAAATCAAAGCCCTTTCGAAACATATGTTTCTCAACACCTTTTAACAATTCAATTGACCAGATTTAAAAGTAAATGAAGATTAGAGTTCAAATCAGCACAAATTATTATCATTTAAAATCGTATAAGAAAATTAAATCTTCACAAAACCATATCTCAAAGTAGGGAGAAGGATAAGGAAGACTACTCAGAATTCATGAGAAGTATATGAAAAAACACGGATTTCATATGTAAGAATAAGTTTACAAAATAAAAGAAAAAAAGACACAATTTATCTCATAATCCTTCCTAAGAAAATCCCTAGACATTCTCAATTCTCTCTTAGAAGTGTAATGAAGAAGAAATCTCTCACCTTCCCTCTCCTCTTACAATCCTTGAAGAAAATCTCTAAGCCCTTGACTTTCTCTCTCTCTATCTCACATCAATCTCTCTCTTTAGCCCCCTTTTCACGCACCCTTTAAGCCTTAAACTTCCCTCTCTTTTATTAGAGCCTACATCCCTTCAAAAAGAATTCAAAATTCCCTTCAAAATTTTGTCTAAAAGTCAACCCTTTTGAATTCAAAAGACATGTTTATTGATCCAAGAGGCATATTACTTCATAAAAGATCCTTCCAAAGTGTCTAGATGCATTGAATCACTTCATGAGGCACTTAAAACAAGTGTCCCTTTTGAAATTTGTGCAAAATTCATCCCAAACCACCTTAATCCCCACAAAGTCGTCTCTGGCGCTTTAGGTGCCAACTTGCTTAAGATCGCGTTGTTCTGAGTTTTGGCACTTCAGGCGCCAAATCCGATGCTTCAGGCTCTAACTCTTTATCAAATGGCGCTTCAGCGTGAGCTCTTTGTCAAATGGGGCTTCAGGCGCCAGAATACCAAAATTCACTATTTTGGCTTCAAATTTCGTCCTTTTTACTACTTTTGCTCCAAATGCTTAAAATTTATATACGTGTAACAAAAAACATGAAAACACTCTTTTTTTAAGTGCAATATCACCATAAATAGGCATAAAATGTATACTTAAAACAACATATTATTTTGGTGTATCATCATGCTAGCATCGAGTGTGATCATGTTGAGGAATTTTGGGGCGTGCTCATGCCAAAGCATTTGGGGGCTTGACCACACCCGAACTGGGAGTGATCAGGCTAGGATGTTTTTGGGTGCGACCAAACCTATGATTAGACACTTCTTTAGCTAAGCTAGTGTTAACGGGTCTGGTGTGAAATGAGACAAAAAATGAGGTCAATAAATAGACACCTAATATGTGTGACAAACTTTTGAAAGTACAACACATATTGACATTGACCAAAATGATCAAGTTCCTAGAATTAAATATGATTTGAGTTTCAACTTTTGATTTTTTTAAAATATTTGGATTTTTGATTTTGTGAATTCTGACATTTGTTATCCGCTGGGGTTTTCAAATTTACATGGACAAATTATGGTGGAAGATCACGTGGATTCATATCCAACTAAAGAGGTGAACTGGGTGATTATGGCATATAAGAAAATCATGGGGATTTACATTTGTCTTGAGGGGTTATGATAGGGAAAGCAAGTCTTGGCCAGCATAGGAAGGAAAGTACTGAAACTAACATTCATTCTAAGAAATAAGCAAGATGGTTAGATCAAGTAGGACAGTGTTGGAATTTTCAATCATCCTGAGAGCTAACTAAAATAAGTTGAGAGTGTGTCCATACTTAAGGAAGGAAAGCAGTGGGACTAACATCCATCTTAAGAAGTAGGCGAAGTGACTAGATAAGGAAAACTCTAGAACTATCATTCAGCCTGAGAGCTAGTTAAAGGAAGTTTTTATGTAATTAATATGGAAATTGGTTTAATTCTGCTAAGGAATTCAATTTAATTATACTTGGAAGTTGTAATTTGGTAGTTTTGAAGTTTATGTCATTTGAATTTATGTGGATTTGTTTTGTGCTTGGAAACGTTAGTAAAGAAAGCATAAGAACTTAATTTCAATGTAAGAGGTGTGCATGGGTGACTTGGTCAAAATATATAGTATGAGTACCTAACCTGATGACTAGTCAGGTGGTAAGTTTAAAGTAGATAGTTCAGACACTAGCATCTGCATTAAACTATAACCCAGTTATCCTAGAAGTGAACCATCACACTTTGGGCTTCTAGTGGTTCCTCTACAGTATGTAATTACTATACTAGAGAGATGCACGCACTCTACTAGGTTTACAAAATTAAGACATTAACTTATCAAGTCCTTTATGGGGACTAAGGTCAATGCTCCAGGAAGCAGAAAAGGCTATGTAATTGTCTGTTGTTTCTTGTTTGTTCATTTTTATTGTTTAGGTTTTCAATGGCTAAGACAAAGAAAAGTTCCTTACAAGAATGATGCTTGTTCTATACATAGTTTAGATTATCTTAAGCGTTGGAATAATGTAATCACAAATATGATAAAAGTACGAGCCATCACTAGCCTTTTTCCTTAGTCCACATTAGATAGGCATAACAATTCTAAATAAATGGTGTGTAATGACTAAACTAGGAGTCATCATAAATTTATCATGAATTTACAGAGCCATGGAGCTAGTTTTTATTGAGGTTGGTGTGTTAACTTAAATCGACAAACATGAGAAAGGAAAGTTATGTTTGGTATTAGATGAGCTAAAATAAGAAATGTCAAGCGAATTTTTTTAAACCAGAATTAGTAACTTAAAGCATTAACCTATATCATCAACTGCATCTATGATTATATTGATGACCTGATCTCATCTTAATAGTGCCACGTGGGACAAACTCTAACTTCTAATGGTTTCTCAGTTAATGTCGTGGAATATAATGAACAATGTCAAACCAAATCTAATTATCTTACTCCAAGGTGTCTAGTGACTGTACTAGAGGATAATGGCTATACTCTAGGCTTACTTAGTTAATGAGTAAACTATGTGACCAAATGTTTGTTGATTAATAGCCCAGAAGTCTAGAAACAGAAAATGTTCTTCGTAGGCACTCAATAGACTATACATTGGAAAGGTGTCCATTGACCAATCCAAGATTTATAAGTCTAAAGTGTTAAATTGATTGAACCTTAAAATCCACTGATGTTAGCTAGACTGCCAAATTTATAAGTTAGTCCAAATTAACTTTAAGTATGGTGTTCCGACATAGAGTCGGATAATGACTGACTCTAGGGAGTGGTTCCATAGACATAACTATATCATAGTTTTACTCAGTCAAGGTGTTCGTTACATTGGGGTTGGATATAACCAACCAAAATTGGCAGGTTTTAAAGGAGGAACAAAATATCTCATTGGTGTGTGATAAGTTGGATAGAGAGAAAGTTTATCATGATACTTATTATATTTTAGAATGACTATCCTAAGGGATTAATATACAAAACCAACCTTGAATGTCTTGAGGTCAACCAACATGGTATCATTGTAATGGTGCCACATGGGGCGTGCTCCAACTTCTAATGTACTAAGGCCAAACTTGTGGATAATTTGAATAAGATCAAACTAAGTTTGGCAAACATTTTCTTATTTATGATGAGCATACAATATGAGAGTAACACCTACCTCAAGTCAGATTTACTAACTCAAAGGATTGATAGTTGTATGAAGGTCAATCAACCTAATCATTTTGTGTTGGTGTCACGTGGAGCACAATCCAACTCCTAATGGGCCTGAAGAATGTTCAAATAAAGGTTATGATGGGCTAAACTGAAAGAGACATATGATATTTATCACATTTTAGGTTTAATAGTCTAAGGATATTGCAACCAAAATCAGCCCTAGCTGATTTGAAGTCAATTAACCTGATCACATCGTGATAGTTCCACATGGGGTGTGCTTTGAATTCTGATGAATTAAAAGAAAAATTTTCTTAGTATGTGATAGGCTAATTTAAGAAGAGACCTGGGACACAACTTTTCTAAAGATTGTTGGCCTAAATGATTGATCTCTAAAACCAACCCTGATTGGCTTGAGATTAATCAACTACATCCCATCATGCTTGTGCCATGTGAGGCATGCTCCAACCTTCGATGGATCCGAAGAAGTGCAAAATGGGATTCATTGTGTGAATTGTGTTTGTGTTATAAAAATTCTAGGTTTGTTGAGTTGATTAGGTTTTCGGAAGATTTTTCTAGTTGAATTTGAATGAATAACACCACAAGGGATATTACACCTTGTCTAAATAGTAATTAAGATTGCTAAGGATGATGTCCTTAAGAATAAGAGAGGTTATAACATTTAATTTTTATTTTTGAAGGTTTTAATTTGTTGAGGGTTTGACTGTTGTGTTTGAGAGTTGCATGTTTGCTTTGGAGAGTATTTGGAGTTTCTATTAGAAAGTTCAAGTTTAGAAGTTTTAAGATCAGTAAAAATTCGAAAATTTGCTTGTATGTCATCTAAACATTGTCTTGATAGTAACTCAAGACTCTTTCAGCATCATATCATTCAGTCATAAAAGATCTTGCTTTTTGAACAAAAGGACATCAATTCATATATAAATGCATCTATTGTCATTGATAGATTCATATGACTCAACAACAATTTTGACAGACATAGCCCATGACAAACTTCAACAGTCATGACATGAGACTATCATAACATGTAAGTAATATCAGATCTTTAAGGCTGCAAGGACTTGGCGCTTTATAACATTATATCTTGATTGTAATTGAGTGATCACTTTAAGCTTTCAATCTTCTTGAAAGTGATGGAGACTCTCTTTTCATGGACAGATGATATATAATGTTTGGCTAAGTTAGCACTATTCCCACTAAAAACCAATGTTGGTCATGAAGCCAGAGCAACAAATCATGATCCAATAAACTCACTGGAGCTAGATGGACTCTTTATCAAAGATCATTTCACACAAAATCAAAAAGAAAACAATAAAGAATGGTTTCTCAAAGTTGTGAGAATCAATGTATGGTGGGATGGAGTTGTCTTCCTCGTAAATGGTGACAATGCGGCGATCTTGTATACATGATGGGGGCAAGATGTGCCAAAATATAAGTCTATTGATCATGAATCTATATACAAAAAGGATTTCATCCACTTCTGCACTTTGTAGGATCCCAAATGGATTTCCTTCACTGTCTCCGATATAATTATAACAATATCCATACTGAAGGGTCACCCTTCCCTTACCCTTCATCCATTTCTAAGGCTCTTTATAAGTGCATCTCTTAAGTTCTCGTTGGTGGCCTTTATCTTGAAAACTATAAATTTTTTGGATGATCTTCTGCTTCTCTATCCTTAAAAAGACTCCAGTGAAAGGTTTTAGTCCTTCTAAAATATTGATAGGTTTTCCTCAGATTTTTTCAAAACATTCAAAGGTTTGTATCCCCATTAGATTGTAACGCTCTAGATGAATATTAGCTTCAACTTCTAGAGGCATTTTAGATTTTTCAAGAGAGAATGAAGGTGGTACATAACAAAATCAGTTATCTCGGACCATCTGTGATAGTTCTACAAATACGTACTCCTCAATTATAGGTTCTTGCATGGTTTCTGCTTATTTAGTGATCTTTTCATGCTTTCTTTTTATCTTTTAGTTCTTATTCCTTCGTTGTGTCTCGGTCTATAGACTTGACTCTATAGACTTGACTGTGGCTCTATGAATGTGTCATCGGGATCATCCAATACATTTATCTATTTTCTTTTTAATGATGGGTTGTCAACTAACTCGTTCATGGAAAATTCAATCAGTGATTTCTCCTGAGTAGGACTGTCAAAATAACTCGTCGTTCGCAAACAGTTTGTATTCGGTTTGCCAGAGAATTTGTGTTTGGTTCATTTGATAAGCGAACGAGACAAACACATAATTTTTTTTGTTCGATTTATTAAATGAACCAAACACAAATAGTGATGTGTTTGTTCATGTTCGAATCAAAATATAAAATAATTTAAAATAATTATATATAAAAAATTTATGATATTTTAAAAATAATTATATACTCTAAAAATTTATCTTATTTTAAAAAAATTAAATCTTTTAAATTATAATATAAAACAAATTAATAATAATAATATATTAATATACTATATTAGTAATATAGATATTATATATTTATATAATATAAGTTATATAATTAATAAAATATACTATATATATTATTTATATACATTCATATATAAAAAAAAATTAAAAACCTTAAGCCACTAACCCGGTGTTCGGCCCCCCTTTCCTCTCTTGAAAGCTTTTGGTTTCGGCCGCTCCTTGTCTCAAAATCATGAAAAGATTTCTCTCGGCGAGAAACCTCCTTATTCTTGTCTAAAAATCATGGCAAGCTTTCTCTCGATGAGAGTTTAGGGTTGTTTGTTTTTGTTAGTTCTCTAATCTCTACTTCTATTTGTCTTCAGCAAAGTATATTTGTCCTTGGCAAGTTGGCGTTGGATCAACTACTCGGTATTTTTGCTTCAGTACTTGGTTGCTCGATATTCTTGCTTGATTGCTTGTAAGGCTACCAAGGTGTTATCTTTGAGTATGTTTTCTTTAATATTTCATATTTATCTTCAGGTTTGCCTCTTAGCTTAAATATTCATAAATTTGTTTTAGGTTTATTTAATTTTTTTGAGTGAAACATAGGTTTTGAAGTTTTTAGGAGTAAAATCTCACATAAAAAATGTTAGATTGATTCTAGATCTAGTTTTGTTGTGAGCACTGAGCTCTTCTTGGGTTGTTATTCATACAGGCTTAAGCATTACTTTCAAATAGGTTTTGACATTTGTGTTATGATTTGATTATTGCCTCTAGATGTGATTATTTTTAGCCTTGCTGATATTTATCTTCAATCGTAAATGTTCCATTTATTCTGTAAGGAGGAACAATTTTTTTTTCCGAGTAATGACAAAATAGTCCTCTGACTATTTACACAGAGCCATTTAAAATGGCCATTTTAGTCATGGAACCTATAAAAAATATTAATTCTTACCTCATTCTTAAAATCAGAATAACAATTTTTACTATAAACTGTTGATTTTAGTGTTTATGATTTGCATGTCCTTACTGAAGAGTGAAAATCTGGCAAGAAGTTTCATCTCCTTAGTGGGTGAACGATCAAGGACTTTAATTGCAGTTTATGTGACACTTGCAGTTGAAGTGAAATTTTGGCCTTGCTGACTTTTTTTTTTTAATTTTAATGAGTCTTATTTTAGATTATTTGAAAATATCCTTGACATAGAAGTTAGTTGACAACTGACAAGTGTTATCTCACTATTCATGCTTGTAGCAATGGATTTTTTTGAGTTGGTTGCCATATTACCAAAAATATGTTACACTTGTCAGCCATTAGCCATATGAAAATTTCTACACTTCATAGAATCGAGGAAACTTTCCACTCTAATCAAGTGATGTGATTAGATGTAATTGAGGGTGACTTTGAGTATGAGTTATGTTTTAAATTTTTTGGAGTTAAAAAAGCAAAGCAAAATGTTTTGCATTATATGTGTCGTTTGCAAAAGAGGGGGACTCGTGACTTCTTTTGATGTTCAAACTTCGTGAAATTACTATACAAAGATGAATTAAATAACTGCTTAATGATTGCACATCTCAATCCCATTTGAAGATGCCTACAATGTCTCTGTTGTTCAATAGTGAATTTTTTTGTTGCTTTCCTCTTGCTTCATATGGAGTTAAAGAAGCAAAGCAAAATTTTTGAGTTGAAAGACTTGTTGGTTGCTTGAGTACCTTTGTACAATGAAAACGGTGAACGTAAAATGATCTAATTTCCTATCTTTCTTTCACACTTCAAATTTCTAAGAGTCCAATTTGCATTGATTTGGAGAATAATGATAGTTATAGTGATATTTGTTATGGTACTTCATTATTGATAATATGGAAACTTGTTAGTAAATAGAAGTTATTCACTTGTGTAAGTTAATAGGATATTTGTTTATCTCCTTGTTATCCTACACTAACTAGATGGGGAAAACATTATGGTTATGAATGGATTGTATATGAACTTTCAGTGGAATAAGAATAATCAGGTACCCTTGGGGACTGATATTGGAAGGAGAGCTAGTTAATTTTTTGCTACTTTTTTTTAATGAATGTTATCTAAAAGTTCATATCAGATTAGAAATGAATTAAAAAAAACATTCAAATTTCACCTTATATCGTTAGAATAGTTGCTTATAATCACAATTCTTTAGCTTTAATGAGTACATTTTTTTTGTTAGAAAGCATGTTAAGTGGAAGAAAACCCTTCCATATATTTAAATTTCTTTTTCATTTGAAGGACAATTACTTTTAAAATTTGAAATTGTACGATATGAGTCATATGCCCCCTTTTGATTCAGTCTTTTTGATAGCCTAGGGATATTTAATCATGTTAGTGGATTTGCATCATTGATATGTTTTATTATAGCTAGCTTTTAAATTAGTTTACTTGTTCTTGCTTACACATCCATGAATGAAATATCATATGGTTTTATATTTTTGTGTCTAGTTATTTACAATGTAAAATATTGAACACTCTCAATCTGCATAAAGTAGCGAAAAATTGCTAGTTGCAATATATGACGTAAATGATAGTTCTGAACCCGTTGAAGTGACTGTTGTAAACACTAGTACTGATATCCAAGGTAAGGAAGGCAAGAAGAGAAAATCATCTGTTTGGGAATATTTTGTAGATGTTAAATTATCATTTGTTCAATGTCGTTGCTGTGGGAAAAAAATCCTCAAACCAAAGTCAGGCACAACCTCACAGCTTCTTAGGTTCATTAAGGAATCTGCTAAGATAAAAGAAAAGAGTCAACAACTAGTTGTCTTATCATATAAGAGAAAAGATATTGAACTTTTTGCCTTTTGAAGCTGACATTAAATCAGAGATTCCTATTTTCTATGATCCTAAAAATTATGATCAACAACTCATAAGAGAGGTGATTGCAAAAAATGAAAATTGTATATGAGTATCCATTCATGATGGTTGAACAAACTTGGTTAAATATATTGTTGAAAATGTTGAATCCAAACTTTCAAAGTGTTTTAATAAACACCATTAAAAATTATTAAAATTTACGAGTGTGAGAAATAAAAACTTAAATCTTTCCTTAAAGATATTCACATGGTGTCATTAACTGAAGATTGTTGGACCTCTAATCAGACTATAGAATATATGTCCTTGACTACCCATTATTTCGACAAAACATAGAAGTTAAAAAAGGTTATTATCAATTTTATTGAGTTAGAGCCTCCACACATGGGCACTTACAATCAAGATGCTATTTGTGACTGTTTATTGGAGTGGATGCTTAAGGACAAAATCTCTACAATTACTTCAGATAATGCTAGTAATAATGATGTGGCAGCCAGTTCCTTAAAAGTAAATTTTCAATCAAGAGGAAAGCTGCAGTTTCGTAGTATTTTTTTTCATGTAAGATGCTGCGCTGCGCACATATTCTTAATATAATGTGCGCACATATTCTTAATATAATGATCCAAGATGGGCTAAAGAAGGTTCATGAAATTATAAAAAATATCACAGAGTCAGTGAAGTATTTGAAAAAATCCCCTATAAGATTGCATAAGTTTGTAGAAGCGATAAAACAATTAGGAGTTGCAACTACAAAGTCACTTTCCATTGATGTTTCTACTAGATGGAACTCAACTTTCAACATATTGGAGTCCGCATTTATTTATCGCAATATATTTCATCACTATGTAATTGGAGATAGTAACTACAAATGGTTGCATGTAGATTCAAAATAGGTGAAATATGAGAAAATCAAAAAGTTTCTTTTAGTTTTCAATAATGTTACAAGGATGATCTCTGACACTTTATATCATACTTCAAATAAATTTTTACCTGCAATTACGCATGTTAAGATGATTTTGATAGAAGATTCATCGTCAGAAGATGATTATATGAGAAATATGGCTATGATTATGCAAATCAAATTCAACAAATATTGGGGGGAATGTAATCTTCTAATGTTTATTGCAAAAAATTTGGATCCTAGATTGAAACTCAAATTTATTATCTACACATTCCCGTAGATATACTCACATCATGAGGTCGAGCAAAATCTTAAAACAGTTAAAATACCTTGTGGGAAATATATGCAGATTATTTTCTTATAGCAATGTTTCAAATGATGGATCTTCATCTACAAGTGATCCTATGAGTTCCTCAAGTCATTTTGATGTTGTGTTTGAGTTTCAAGATTTTATTGTAGCTTCTAGATCTGTGGAACCATCAAAACCTAATTTATAAGTATACCTTGAGGAGGGATTATTTGTGTGCTTGATTGAGAACTTTGATTTGCTTGATTGGTGGAAGATGAATACATGAAAGTATCCCCGACTTTCAATTATGGCTCGAGATATTCTATCAACACCTATAACCACGGTTGCCTTAGAATCTTTTACTAATGGCGATAGGGTGTTGGATGATTACAAAAGTTGTTTATCCACTAAAATTATTAATGCATTGATTTGTGCACCAAGTTGGATTTGATCTACTAAAAAAAATGCAAAGACACTTATGGTAATCATTTCATTAAGTATACAGTTTTCTACTTTCTAGTCTATTTTATTTATTCTCAAAACTACATATCAATATTTATTTTTATTATTTATTTTCAGCAAGAGATCCTTGATGAGAAAAAGCGTAACATTCTACTACCACACATATGAAGCCAACTTAACCAAGTCTCATCTATACATGTCCTTTAATTGCCGAGAATTGACATTATTATTGTAAATTTGAATTTTAGACACTTAATATTATTTTCATATTCAACTAGAGATACATTTAAACTTTAAATTTTTAATTCTATTAATGTTAGGTATGCTGATTTATTTAGATACTTCTTGATCATTCCTTTTTGCTGGGGTACTTATGTTTGAGTAATGATGATTTCCAACATTTTCATTAAAATTCAACCATACTTATAAATGTTTGATAAAAAAATTTTATAGTATTTGGAAGGGATTTTAAAGTACTTTCTTAGGTAATTTCTAAGCTCAAATTCAGTTTTCATTTACTTACTATTACTTGACTTGTTTTAACTGTTTTGGTTGTTGGCTCAACTCGTCATTTTCATTATTGGTTTTACTTCTTGGTGGCTCACTTTAGTAGTTTGGTAAATTAGCTTTTTATGAGAATCCCAATGTTTTATGAGAAACTAAAAAGTTGGTTTTCATATTGGAATTATTCTTTCGAGCATGCAAATTAATCAGAGTTTTAAATTTTTTCTTAGTTGACTTTAGAACTTTAGAAAAATAACAAAGTTGTAAGGTTAATTTGAAAGCATGTACTTACTTTAAGAGAAATATTGAATTTGAATGGCATCATATGGAAATTTTAAGATTGTTTTTGAAGTGGAATTCATAATTTGTTGAGTTAGTTTGATGTAGAACTGAAAATCAATGTAATAGTTTTTGAACTGTAGTTTTAATATTGTTCACAGTAGTGGAAAAGCTTTGAATGTTTAGTCCTTGCTTGAGTTCCTCATTTCTTCTCGCCCCCTTAACATCTAAACTTGCTTGTAGAGATAGAGACTCTAACTGGAGTTGCAGTTGGAACTCTTTCAAGGAAAATGTGAATAACTCATTTAAATCTCATCCATTTTATTCATTTGAGCGTCCTGGTCCGTGCCATGATCAACTTTCATGAGCTTGTTGAATGTGAAATGTAGTATTAAAATGATTCAAATTTAGTATAACTGTAAATGCTCATTTTTAACACCACCAAAATCAACTGCTCAGAGGAATAATACTCATCCGCAATGCTTAGAAAACTCCTCAAGAATCTTAATCAATATTTAAATGTATTGCATAAACTTTGATAGATTTTGTTTGAATTAGTTCAAAGTGGCCCAAAAAAGCAGTAGCTCGAAGTAAAGATAGAGTAGGCTTTCATAAATCTAGCCTTTAATTACTTTGAAAAAATCATTATTTATTTAATGATAGATGATCACCTCTAAATGTGCGTGTTTTTTTTAATGTATGTTTACTTCAACTTCAATCTCCTGCGGTGACACCAAATACTTGATCCAACCCATGATTACATAGATATTTAACTTCATAGCTAAAAACTAAACCCAATTTTATTATGGTGGCTAGTATGCAAAACAAATATGTTGAAGAATTTTAAAATTTAATTTATCTTTCACATATTATGGGTTCTATGCAAGTGCATTTATCGTTTCAAGTAGTATAGAGTTTTCTTTTAAAACCAGAGTGTTGATCCCATAGAGAAGCGAAGTAAGAATCCCTTAGGCTAATTCTAGTCTACTACTATCAGGCTTAAGTTTGGAAGGACGATTAAGGGTGTTTTTCTAATAATAAATCCTAAATATAAACATAAATATAAAGATAAACCTAACTAGAGAAATTGGTTTGGAAAGTTTATGAGAAATTAAAAACAACCATTCATTTGCAGCTTCCAACATAATGTGTAGGAATGAAATGCTTATAATTTAATGTTGTCAGTGACAAATTGGAGCATACTTGCTCCTCTACCCTTTTCGAGCAATCTGAGCATAAAGAACATTAGCTAATCTAAAGTTAGCTATAGCTTGTGTGATAGTGCTGTGTAGATTCTAGCATCTCACTTCTAGTTACCCACTGTGCCCTCTTAATAGAACCAACTCGAGACCCTTAGTTCCAACATTAGACCAAATTAGTAAAGGATCTTGCATTTCACCCTAGAAACACCAATTCTACGCCCATCAAAACTTATCTCCCTATCTATTTAAGCTAACAAGTGGACTGAGTCGGCCTTCCATCCTAAAGGGTAACGTGGTATTCATAAGTTGGGTGAAATCATAGTCCTCCCAACTTATTATGTTTTGCAACAGATTTTAACCTCATAAGTGATCAGTTTATAAAGTAAATTAAGAGCCGATGAAAATACCATCACATTAATGAAATAAGAGTAGATCTAAGCAATTCTAAATTCCTAAACATGCATCTATTTCATTACAAAATAATATAAAATGAAGATAATGACATAAGCAGTAAAAGAATTGATAGAAATATGTAATAATTTTTGTGCCAGCAAGTAACATAAGTCTACCTACCCTCTTCCGAGTATATAGGTATGCTCAGTATTTTATTAGTTTTATGCAAATATCTGTCAGCTATAAGCTCTTAATAAAAACATATAATTAAATTATATTTCCTTAAAAGTTGCAATTGTGATCCCAATTTACATATGTCAAAGCAATGTATGCAAAATTATTCTTAGTTTGCAGCAGCGCCAAAAACTTGATCCAAAGTAAAGGCTAAATAAATTTTTCACCAAGAAGTAAATAAGAATACACTTATTATATTTAAATATGAGATACTATGCAAGAATACGTATTATTATCAAGTAATATAGGACTTTTTGATTAAGCTGTGAATATCAAACCCACAGGGACAACAACAATATCCAGCTAAAAATCAGAAGAAAATAGATAGCAATTTCTACTTAGCAGAATATTCTTACTAAAACTTTAGATTCTATAATAAGAATGAATGTTCGATTCTTTTTGTAATGTTTTATAATTGAAAATAAAGTAAATAACTAACTAAATTTAACTAGATACTTATAAGATGAAATCAATATAAATAAATTGTCTTTTTTCCTTATCACGGATCAATAACAAGTATAGGAATTTTGTTGAATTTTGTTGTGGAAGTATTGTTGTGGAAGTACTCAAATTGTGTTGTGCTAAATAGGAGCAATAATATTCTTTACCCTTACTAGAGGTGCTATAAAGAATATTGGTTAATTTAAAGTTCGAATAGTCTTCAAGATGGGTTAGGCAAGGAAGATACTAGCTCTCACTCTAGAGTTCCCTCTTTTCCCCCCACATCGAGGCTAACATCTCGTATCAAAACCTAAAACTAAAAATTAAATTAGGGGCTTTAGACTGTCACTCTAAAGTCCTCTAACTCTACTCCCTTTAAAGTTTATTTCCCTATTTATTTGCACTAAATCAAATGAATTACATTCTCATCCATACAACCTCAAGTAATTTTTATCATTTGTTAACTGAGACAATACCATCTTAGATCTTACATGTTCTCACAACAGGTATTAACATCTTAATTGGTCAAATCAAGAAGTGAATGAAGTATAAAGTTTAAAATCATCACAACTTTTTCCAACATTAAAAAATAATACTTTACACAACTTCCATCCAATACTCAATCACTTATCATTTTAAGAAAAAATATAAAGAAAACTACTCAGAATTTATGCAGAAAACACAACCACACTTAAGTTTGAAAGTAGAAATCATGCAAACAAATAAGAAGTATAAATTAAAGCCAAATGTAGTCATAAAGATAAAAACTTATTTCAAATCCTCTCCACCAAAGTCTTGAAGTTCTTTTGAATCTCTTCTTCACTTACAATACAAACTACAACTTAAAATAAAAAGAAAAGTGGCGGCGGTGGTAATGGGTGGCGACGGCGTGTGGGTGACTGAAATGGGGGTTGGTGATCGCTCTTCTCTTCAATCCAAGTCTTCTTTTATAATTTTCCAAAATGAGTCTTGGTGTCTCTTCAAAATATGTCCACATTCAATGAATCTTCTAGAAGTTGCCTTCTTCCAAAAGCCAATTGAATGAATTTTCATGTCCATTAACTATTTCCCACATTTTCACCGAGGGTTGCTTCAAACACCTCTTCAACAATTAGTCCAAATTCAATGAATCATAAAGTAACTTCTTCAGGCGCTTAAATGCAGGTTACTAGGCACTTAGGCATTGTTTTCTACTGGAGCATAAGCGCTAGTCCTGAGCGCTTAGGTGCCTTAGTTCAATTTCACATCTTATTCATTTTTGTTCCAATTTTGATCCTTTTTCACTCCTTTCACCATTTTTCATCCATTTGATTGTACCTAAAAGAAAAAAACACAAATACCTTTTATTAAAGTACAATATCTCAAAAAATAGGTATGCAAATGTGTACATAAAGACTATATATTTTAGGTGTATCAAAATCCCACAAACTTAAAATGTTACTTGTCCTCAAGTGACACTCTAATCTTTTAAAACCAAAATAAGTAGAATATGTAAATGAGTATCTTAAGGATATTCTAAAATTTTGATCTAGAAATATAGTAGTCCAATTTAGAAAAAAAAACATTAGTACATGAGACCAACTTAGAGTTTAGAAATTTTTAACTTAAACAAGTCTCAAAATATAAGTGTCTTTCTCGTTCAGAACTAAGTTCAGAAATATTGTAAATTCTCCATATATAGAGTTTAGGCATTTTATCTTCTCCACTTAAAATTTTTTATTAAGCATAATTTTACTTATTATATTATATCCTTAAGCTTATGAGTTTCTTAAGTCTTATACTTTAAAAGATCAAGTGTGGAACCAATTTTTGATTAGGCACTAATCTTCAAACTTCTCCTCCCCTTTTCAACTTTTTTTTTTAAAGTGAGGATTACTATATCTGGATAGGCCTTTAATAATTTTGAATTCCACTCCTTCTTTCCGAAAGCAAAGTTCTGATATAACACTTTCATTGAAAAATATAATACTAGTTTTGAAAATTATTTTCAATAAAAGAAATTTAAGCATTGAAAATAAAAATCTAACCCTTCTAAATTTTTCAAAAATACAATTTCTCCCACTAAAGTTAGTTACACAATATTTATCATTTCCACACTAAAAATTGTTAACTTTAAGTTTTTCTTCATTACTAGAAGGTCAAACTAAATTCTTTTACTCATTTCTATATTAAAAATTTAACTTCTCTAATATAAATTCATATAAATATTATTTTTTTTTTCAAATCAAAATCAAATTTATTTGTAGTACATATGAGAACAACTGAATTTTAAGTTTTTAGATAAATTTTTCATTCCCCTTGATGCACGGAAACTTAGGATTAAATTAATAATAAATATGCAATGTGACCCAAACAATAATGTAACTTTAATGAAAATAATTTATCTTTAAAACCTCTTTTAAACTCGCAATTAACGCAACTATACGTATTGTTCAAGTAATGCAGGGCTTTAATGGAGTCTAAGATATCGATCCCACAGGGAAGCTGTAAATATATATAAGTTAGCTATTTATATTCTATTCTTAAATCAAAATAAAAATGAAAACAAACTATGGAATCTTCCAATAAAGCTATTTTGTGAGAAAACACCCCTCCCCTTTACATTAAATTAAAATAAAAATAAAAATTAAAATAAAAATAAATTAAAATAAAAGTTCAAGTATGAGAAAACACCCTTCCCCTTTACAATGAAAATATGGCTTGTGAAGAAATTGAAATCATTTGAAAAATAAATTTAAAAACTATTTTCCGGCTGTCACTCCAGAGCTCCCACTACTCCCTCACCTGAGAGCTAATATGATGGCATTAGTTTCCAATCAACTAAACCAAATTGGGGATTTTAATCTGTCACCTTAAAATTCTCCAATTCTACATCCAACAAAGTATATTTCCCTATTTATTTGCATCCAATCCCATAGATGACATACTCTCCCATGAAATCAAATGTGATTCTCCGTTTGTTGTAGAAATCATATCTCCTTTTTAGAACATATGTTTCTCAAAATATTTGAACAATTCAATTGGCCAGATTGAAAAGTAAATGAAGATCAGAGTTCAAATCATCACAAATTATTGACATTTAAAACCATAGAAAACAAAATCAATTCTTTACAAAACCATTTCTTCAAAGTAGAGAGAAGGATAAAGAAGACTACTCAGAATTCATTAGAAGGATACGATAAAACACGGACTTCATATATAAAAACAAGTTTACAAAACAAAAGAAATGAAAAATACAACTTATCTCACAATACTTCCCAAGCAAATCCCTAGAAGTTCTCTCCAAGTCTTTCTCTCTTTACAAACACTCTCAATTCTCTCTTAAAAGTGTAATGAAGAAGAAATCTCTCACCTTCCCTCTCCTCTTACAACCCTAGAAGACAATCTTCAAGCCCTTGACTTTCTCTTTCTATGTCTCCCTCTTGGTTCTCATGCCACCTCTCCTTTACTCTTGCCTTTTTTCTTGTTCACCCCCCCTTATAAGTTCTTCTCCAACTTTATTTTATTTCAGGCTACCTTTTTCTGAAAAGGGTTTCAATTTTCCTCCAAAATTTAAAAGATGTCCGTCTTTGATCCAAGAGTCCAATCCCTTCAAATTCAAACCTTTCAAAGTGTCTAGATGCATTGAATCACTCCATGCAGTGTTTAGAACAAGTGTCCCTTTGAAAACTTAAACCGCCTTAATTTGAAAATGTTGCACCTGACACATCATGTGCCGATCTGGCGCATCATGCGCCAGTGCTTTGGATTTTTGCGTATCATGCGCCAAACCCCAAAATTGGTTGTTTTTGCTCCAAAATTTGCTCCTTTTGCCATTTTTGCTCCAAATGCCTAAAAATGGTAAACCTGCAACAAAAAACACCAAAATTCCTGTCTTTAAACTGCAATATCACCAAAAATAGGCATAAAAAGAATACTTAAAATAATATATTATTTTTGTGTATCGAAATCCCCCAAACTTAAATATTACTTATCCTCAAGTGACACTTTTATTACATAAAAGCATATGACTTTAGGATAGAGATTAACTTATCACTTCTATACTTTAGTTCAAGAAATAGAATAGCAAAAATTAAGAAAAACCTTTAATAACTTAGGTTCAAACTCTAATTCTAGGAATATTTAGTAATCAAATTTAAGATTTCTGAATCTCTATTCATTTCATGAAGAATTGAAATTTGTCATATTAAGGACATTTAAGAAAATTCATATGAAAAAGAACAGCATGAAAACTTTATGAGGAATGCTACTAATACTTTATTAAAAGTTTAGAAAGTGTAATAAAGCTCCTTCCGTAAGTTGTTTCAAGTGAAGCCAACTTTTTATTAGGCATCTCCTCAAGCTTCTCCTCACCCATTTTTTTTTCTTTTCTTTTTCTTTTCTTTTTTTCTTTTAGGATATTTTTAATCCCTTTTTTCTCTTTTTCTTTTTCCTCTTTCAGGTCAGGATTACTATATCTGGATAGCCTTTAATAACTTTAAACTTTACTATCCTCTTCTTAAATTCAAAACTCCACACCTCTCCTTAGTTAATAATGTCATGCTATTTTATGATTTTTCATAAAGCCTCATTCCTTTCTTCTTACATGAAAATCTAAAATTCTTAACTCTTCAAAAATACAAGTTACTTATATTAGAAAAACATAGTCTTATCCTATCCTACCAAATATCTTTAACTTTAGAATTGAACTTCATTATTAAAAACTTTTTACCAAAATTTACTATAATATTTATAAACATAAGTATTATCATTTAAAGCTAAATCTTAATATCCCAGGTCATGTTAAATTAATTTTGGAAAATATAGTTACTTAAGGACAAATAAAATTTAGTTTTCTCCATTTCAAAATAAATTTTCTTTCCCCTAAACTTAAATTTTAAAGTGATTTTAAAAATATTTTAGTACAAAATTTTAGTTGGTGAAAGAAAATAGTAAATGCATGAAAATAAAAACTAACCTGTAGAGGATTTCTGAACATGAAATTGGTTCTGTATACTGCAGATACTAACTACAAAACTACATATAGGCTTTAAAGTATTAAATAAAACATAATATATTCTAAAGAATTTGTTGGGAATTGAAACAGAAATACTAAAACTGAAAAACAAAAGCTGAAAATACTACACATTCAACAAGCTCAAACTGAAAAATACTAAAACTAAAATTGAAAAGTAAAAAGTCTACTATTACTATTATAAATGACAGGTCCAAAATACAACATAAAAATCTTAAATCCAACAAATCTCAAATAAAATTGCAACACAGTACAAACAAATAAACAAACATCACATAACATCAAATCAAACTTAAGATAAACTATCAGTCCTCATCTCCTTCCTCGCCATCACCATCATCTTCTTCTTCTTCTTCTTTTGCCTTTTCATCTTTATCACAAATGGGAGTATAGGGAACAAAGCTAGGGCAAGTAGGAAAGTTCACATTAGGTTAACCAATGAAGCGTCTAACCATAGCATTTTGAAAATATATATCATGTTGAACTCTTCTCTACTGATTTTCATCACTATATCCATTCCTTGCTTCTATCTCTCCCAACTGAGCCTGTATACTGATGATATCATATTGTTGAATCATGAGCTGGTCCATAATACCTTCCAACGATGCAGAACTAGAAGTAGATGCCCCTGGAACAGATGTAGAGGGCATATCCCTTCTTCCACTTCTAGACTCAACAAATGATTCTCCTCTTTGAATCATGTGCCTCCCAATCGGATTCCGATGCTATAATCTCTCTTCATTTCTATGGGATTCAACTCCTAGTTGTTCACATAGAGTGAAAATCAGGGTAGGATATCCCAAGCCTCTAGCAGTAACACTACTAGTAATATTCCGAGCATGATGAACTATAAGAGCACCAACGTCTATTGCCTTCATGTTTTGAATGCAATAATTCAACACAGCTCGATCCTTTGTAACATCAACAAGATGATTTGTAGGTAAAAGTATGGCAGAAATAAAGTGATGCCATACTTTGGACTAAATCGTCAACATGGAAGCGGGGAAGTTAACTATTTTGTTTTTTTATCTTCCACTCCCCTCTTCCTCAGTCAGAAAGGCAATGACTTCTTCTAATGATGAATCAGTGATAACAAAAGTAGCATATTCATCATGGAAGACATTCCTCAGCCCATATAACAAATTAATCCTTTCAAAGGTAAACTCAACTTGCGTACCTCTCACCAGAATATGATCTCCCGCAGTGAACGTTAGATTGGCATAAAACTCATGAACCATCGGGACGATCATTACAGTAGTGAAGTAGCAAAATCGCTCCTAATTTCTGGTGAAAATCAACCTTTCAATATTGCCTCTCAGGTTCACAAACGCCCTTTACTGGATCATTCTCCGACTCTCAATTTGTGTATTGTAATAGTGTTGGGCCTTGAATTTAACAAACTTTCAAGCATCAAATTTGCCCGACGTTCTTCCTCTTTTTGTGCGGGGAGTCATCGGAGATTCTGCAAAAGTCCAAATAAATTCCAAATAAATTACTAAATTGCAAATCTAACTCCCTAAGCAAGATTATTTGGTAAGAAACTTTTCACCATAAGTTTTGTTCAAGCATTTTCATCAAAAATCCCATTTTTATGATCTTACAAAATCCATGGTGAAATCAAAAATTTCTAAGTGAAAGTGTAGCTCTTACTAAGAGAAGATGAATTCTATGATTTTTGGCCTCTAAACCCTTCTCCGTAGCCCACAATGCGATACCCTAGACTAAAGGTTGGAGGTGAAAGATTACCAAGCAACAAAAATGGAGGTTTTCAAGGTAATTTTGCTATTTTTTAGGCAATCTTGCGTGTTCAGAGCAATGGCGCACCATTCGCCAAATCTGACGCGTCTGG
Source organism: Phalaenopsis equestris (assembly GCF_001263595.1). Lineage (NCBI taxonomy): Eukaryota > Viridiplantae > Streptophyta > Magnoliopsida > Asparagales > Orchidaceae > Phalaenopsis > Phalaenopsis equestris. The sequence goes on from NW_018165157.1 coordinate 429,427, forward strand.
CGCGTCATGCGCCAAGGCTCTGTAAGTTGGCGCATCATGCACCAATCTAACGCATCATGCGCTAAAGCATATGTTTGTCCGATTTATGTGGAAATCTGCTCCGTACCGCTTTACCTCAACCTCTATTTGATTCAAATAAACATTTTTAAGCATAATTAAACATTAAAGTAACACCAAATTTTTGCAAACAACACAAAACTCATATTTATATATGAAATGCGCGTTATTTCAAACTAACATTTTTCAAGCCAACACATAGCGAATTCAATGTTCTAAAGCAAACCAACGTCCTAACACTCAAAATCTAAACAGCAAACTTCAAAGCAAAAAACATAGATAATGCAAAAATAGTAAGTAAAGGTAATCCAACATAACAAACTAAAACAAACAATACTAGACAAAACGTTCTGTACTTAACTCAACTTAAAATATCTTCTTCACTTTTGTCCTCCTAGATATCTCCTATAGACTCGTAGTGCACATACAGATTGTAGAAGGGCCTAAATGGAAATTTATCAGTTGAATTTTCCTCCTCAATCCACACATGCTTCTTGAACATACATACCAGACCATCTTCAATACACCCTCTATGTTCAAAATGTTCCTTGAGTTTCCAATCCAGGTGATCCATGATTTCAGAAATATTCTCAATTTCATGCATGAGATTATGCACCTCTTTCTTTATCTTCTTGATTCTCTTTGAAAGTGTACTCGAGTTGTAGTAGGGCTGAATAAGTGATGAATTCTGGGATCCTTGATCTATTAGTACATTCATATCATTTTCATCTATCATTTCAATGCAACTACAATAGACTTTAGGATCCATCGGCTTCCATGGTAGTAGTACTTTCTCCCAACTTTCATTAGGTACTTGCGATTGACTGCAGAGTTGGAAAATAGTAGATGGATGTCCCAATACAGTTGCAAATTCATTCATGATCAAAACCAAAATGAATTTTACAATTATGGCTCCAATATCAACAGATTTTCCAGTTTGAATACGGTAGTTCAAGATAGCACTGTCCTTAGTGACCTTACTAATTTTCATAGTAGGCAGTAATTTTGAGGAATTGAAGAAATGTCATGCCTTTGAAGTAGGATTTAACAATGATGAAAAAAACTCACATTCCCATCATCTTGGGCTTCTCAATTAGCATCTTCATCCGTAAGGTAACGGTAGAGTTCATCCATGTTGTCTCTTGTAGGGGTAAAATTTGCATAGTGGCAGACATACACGTTCTTGATCATAAACATTTAGTTGATTCTCGAAGGAGTGAACCGCACAAACCTTCCTTGCACGTAGATCATTCCTTGGTTGATCCCATGAAGATTTACATAAAATTATTTCACAACAGGGATGACTGCAGCGATAGTAGTGTAGCAAAGCACTTCCCAATGCCTCTGCGCAATAACTTCTTCGACTCGAGAATTCAGCGTGTTGAATCCTTGATTCACAAATCCCTGCTATTTGATAAGCCTCTTCTTAACAATAACTTTATCATGCAACTTCTGTGCATCAAAACTAATGAACTTTCTTCGGTTGAAAGTTCCAAATATAGCAAAGTTTCTAGAGTGGGAAGTCATAAGAATTGAAAAGTGGTGACTCTTCCTCATTTTCCCCCATAAAATATGTCTTGGAGTCAGTTTTTAGGAGTTATTTGAAGGTGTCCCCACCAAAAACCACAAAAATTTCCATTTGAGATGTTTAAGTCATTTTCGTCTCCGCACGCATCATGCGCCAGTCCCAAACTTTTTGTCGTTTTGATTTTGATCAAATAAATTCTCAGTCTTTCACAACATTAGGCAAACAAATATATTTATAAACATTTTTCTCAGATACACAGATTACATAAATACATAAACATAAAACATACATATAAGATTTTAAACAAAAACTCAAAAATAAAATTAAACAGCGATACATATGGGTTGCCTCCCACAAAGCGCTTGTTTTAATGTCGTCAGCTCGACATTCTCAATCTCATTCTGGGTGATCCAATATGGTAGCCTCTTTAACACTTGATCTTTTAAAACTAGTCTTTGACCATCAAAATATGATTTCAATCATGACCATTCACTTTAAATATCCTTCAATCTTGGGATCTTCAATATTAAAAGCTCCATAGGGATAGACTTTTATAACTCTGAAGGGCCCTTTCCACCTAGACATCAATTTTCTTGGAAATAATTTCACACCATTCTTTCATTTTTTCCTTATAAATTATCTCATTATCGTAACATTCATTCCTAATTTTCTCAAGCTGGTTTAATTACAATAATCTTTTCTCACCAGCTTCTTTCAAATTGAAATTAAATTCTTTTCTCGCCAAATAAGCTTTATGTTCCAATTCAACTGACAAGTGACAAGTCTTTCCAAAAATTAATCTATATAGGGACATTCCTATAAGTGTCTTATAAGCTGTCTTGTATGTCTAGAATGCAGTATCTAATCTAGTAGACCAATCCATTTTGTTAGGATTACTACTCTTCTCCAAAATTCTTTTAATTTCATGATTAGATACTTCCGCTAAACCACTAGTATGGGGATGATAAGCAGTTGCAATTTTATGTATTATATTACATTTTCCACCAATCTTGCAACTGTTGCATTTCTAAAATGAGATCCTCCATTAGTAATGATTACTCTCAGCATGCTATATCTTGTAAAAATATTTTTAATTAAAAATTTTGAAACACTCCGAGCATCACATTTAGGAAAAGTGATTACTTTTATCCATTTTGAAACATAATCCACCACAATCAAAATATATATATTTCCAAGCAAAGGCATGAATGGTCCCATAAAATCTAATCCCCATGCATATAAAAAATTTCAATTTTAAAATTAAAATTTAGAGGCATTTCATTTCTTTTTAAAATATTACCTACTCTCTGACACCCACCGATCACATGTTTTTATACATATATTAACATCTCTAAATAGAGTGGGGCAATAAAATCCAGATTGTAAAATTTTTTGAGCAGTTCTATCATTCCCAAAATGTCCTCCAACTTCAGAATCATGAAATTTTTGAATAATCTCCTGAATTTCTTTATAAGACACACATCGTCTTATAACAAAAATCTTTACATTATTTATACAAATGAGGATCATCCCAAAAATAAGATTTTACATCATAAATAAATTTCTTTTCCAATTATTTTGTCAGTCCATATGGTAAAATACCACTAACAATATAATTCACAATATCAACATACCAAGGTATTTCCCATCCTTGTACAACATAAAGTTTTTCATCAGGAAAAGTATCTTTAATCTCTCTCTCCAAATCAAGTATTTCTTTCTATTTTAACCTTGATAGATGATTGGTTATTTGATTACCAATCCATTTCCTATCAATTACTACAAAATCATACTCTTGCATCAGAAGTATCCATCTAATTAATCTTGATTTTGCATCCTTCTTTTGCATCAAATATTTAATAGCAAAATTTTAAGTATGCACAACACATTTATTTCCAATCAAATATGATCTAAACTTATCAAAAGCATACACAATGGCTAATAACTCTCTTTCAGTGGTGGTATAGTTAATCTGAAAATATGAGCATCATTAAGAGTTTTACTAGCATAATATATGACCTTGAAAATCTTATCATATTTCTGTCCTAAAATAACTTCAATTGCATAATCACTAGCATTACACATTAATTAAAAAGGTTTCTCCCAGTCTGGTGAAATAATTATAGGAGCAGTGATCAATTTTTTCTTTAAAGTTTCAAAGGCCTTAAGGCAATCTTGGTTAAAATCAAACTTTGCATTTTTTTCTAGAAGTTGGCATAAATGCTTAGTAATTTTTGAAAAATCTTTGATATATTTCTTATAGAATCCAGCATGTCCTAAAAAGCTCCTAACTCCTCTTACAGTAGTAGGTGAAGGTAGGTTTGATAATTCCATTCCATTTTCTGAAATTTTATGTCCAAGAATAATTCCTCCTGTAACCATAAATTTACATTTCTCCCAGTTCAAAATAAGATTAGTCTTTTCAAAACATTCCAGAACTTTCTCTAATTGATTTAGATATATTTCAAAGGAAGTTCTGAATACAAAAAATCATCCATAAAGACTTCAATCCCTTTTTCAATCAAATTACTAAAAATTAACATCATGCATCTTTGAAATGTTGTAGGTGTGTTACATAATTCAAAAGTCATTTGCCAAAATGCAAATGTTCCATAAGGACAAGTAAATATTGTTTTCTCCTGATCCTCAAGGGTAATAAGTATTTGGTGATAACTAGTATAACCATCTAGAAAACAAAAATATTTGTGTCCAACCAATCTATCCAACATCTGGTCCAAAAAAGGTAAAGGAAAATGATCTTTCTGGGTGACAGAATTTAATTTTCTATAATCTATGCAGATTCATCATCTAGTGACTAATCTTGTTGATATTAATTCATTATGCTCATTTGTCACTATTATTACAACTCCTTTCTTTGGAACACAGTGAATTGGACTCACCCAAGCACTGTCTAAAATATAATATATTATTCTTAGTTCTAACCATTTTATAATTTCTTCCTTAACCACTTCTTTTATCATAGGATTCAATCTTCTTTGAGGATCAATTATTGGTTTATGTTGATCTTCCAATAAAATTCTATGCATACAGGTTGAAGAACTGATTCCTTTAATATCAGCTAATGTCCATCCAAAGGCTTTCTTATATTTTTACAAAGTTTCTAACAACTATTATTCTTACACATTAGTTAGTTCTGAGGATACTATGACAGGTAGTGTAGATGAATCTCCTAAGAATGCATACTTCAAATGTGTAGGAAGTGTTTTCAATTCTAGTTCAGGGGGTTTCTTAGTAGATGAAATCAAATTGTTGTCATTTTCTGCAGGATCTAACATTTCAAATTTTTCCTGAACATATTTCAATTCTTCCATACTCACTTCAATAGACTCATCTTGGATTTTATCCTCATCTTGATGTTCTATATATTCCTTTTCAAATTCACTTTCATATGTCTTTTTGAAATATTCATGGCTTAAATACTCATTAATATCCATTCTGAAGAATTCAATCTCTTGTTCTTTTGCAGGGTATCTCATTAATTTTGCAATATTAAATTTAGCCTTTTCATCACTAACTCTCATAGTTAGTTCTCCTTTCTGCACATCTATCAAAGTTATTCCAGTGACTAGGAATGGTCTTCCTAAAATAATAGGATTTTCTTTATCTTCCTTCATGTGTAATACAATAAAATCCACTGAAAAGATAATTTTATCAATCTTTACTAAAACATCTTCCTTAACTCCTTTAGGATAGGTAATTGAATGATAAGTTAACTGAAGAGTTACAGTTGTAGGTGAAATATCTCTTAAGCCCAACCTTCTAAAAATTGATAACGACATAAGATTAATATTGGCTCCTAAATCACATAAAGCTTTTCTATAAAATTATTCGCCAATAGCATAAGGAATTCTAAAATTTCTAAAATCTTTAAGTTTTTTAGGAAGCTTTTCTGAATTATAGCGCTACACTTTTCGCTGAGTGCAACAGACTTATTATCTACAAACTTCCATTTCTTATCAAGTACATCCTTCATGAACTTCACATAGCTCGACTTTTCTTCCAATGCTTCGAAAAATGGAATGCTAATCATTAATTTCCTCAAGTTTTCCAAAAATTTTGAAAATTAATTATCTCAATTTTTCTGCTTAATCTTTAAGGAAATGGAGGTGGTGGTTTGGACCAAATTGGGGATTTTAATATGTCACCATAAAATCTCCAATTCTGCATGTGACAAAGTCTATTTCCCTATTTATTTGCACTCAATTCCATGAATGACATACACTCCCATGAAATCAAATGTGATTCTCCCCCTATTATAGAAATTGTAGCCCTTTTTTGAACATATGTTTCTCAACATATTTCAATATTTCAATTGGCCAGATCGAAAAGCAAATGAAGATTGGAGTTCAAATCATCACAAATTATTAACATTTTTCTTCAAGGAGTTTCAAAGGGTAGGACTTTTCAATGAGATCGGACGTAGAGGCGTGAAAGGAGATTGGTTCAAATTTGAAACATTTTGTTGTAGAGTCCAAAGGAGGAAGAGCTAAGGGATGTCATGGATCTAGAGGAGAACCCTGGTAACTTCCCAAGTCCTAAAATAATAGGATTTTCTTTATCTTCCTTCATGTGTAATACAATAAAATCCACTGAAAAGATAATTTTATCAATCTTTACTAAAACATCTTCCTTAACTCCTTTAGGATAGGTAATTGAATGATAAGTTAACTGAAGAGTTACAGTTGTAGGTGAAATATCTCTTAAGCCCAACCTTCTAAAAATTGATAACGACATAAGATTAATATTGGCTCCTAAATCACATAAAGCTTTTCTATAAAATTATTCGCCAATAGCATAAGGAATTCTAAAACTTCCAGGTTCTTTAAGTTTTTCAGGAAGCTTCTTCTGAATTATAGCACTACACTCTTTGCTGAGTGCAACAGTCTCATTATCTACAAACTTACTTTTCTTATTAAGTATTTGTCGGCACCATTTTTGGTTGGAGGAGTTGCCCGTAAGAAGCTGTCGGTCACCGAAATCAAAATCCCATCGCCCGTTTCGGAAGGATGTTTTAATTTATATATATATATATTTAGTTTTTAAAAAATATGAAATCAAACTGACCCCATATTTTTCATAGTTTAAATGAAAGAGCGCTGTACCTCAAATAAAAGAGCTTGAAGATGAGGGTCGATCAAATAAACTAAGAAATATATGACATCTATTTGGTCTGCAAAACCTTTATATTTGCCGACAAGTTCCCCTATTTAATATAAAGAATTAAATAGGATTTATATTAAGCTGGGTTCAGACATGTTTCCTATAAGGGCAAGCCCCTATAGTTAATTACATCTTAAATGACCAAAGTTA
>NW_018165157.1:437149-437603 GCF_001263595.1 Phalaenopsis equestris
TTGTAGTTTTGTGTGATGTTTGTGATTAAATTTTGAGTTATTTTATATTTTGAATGTTGTGGAGGTGAATTTTATCTTGGTTGATTTTAGTTTTAGTTTTAGTTTTGGTTTTATAGCTATCCTGATAGTTTTAGTTTTCATGCAGGGTGACATCATTATTTAGCTTGCAAGTTTGTATAAGCATAAAAGTATAGCATAAAAGTACAAAAAAGATGACGCTGAAATCTGTAGAAGCGTACCTGGCGAGTCTTCTTGTTCCACCACCTGAAACTCAAAATGTATGTTAATGCAGTTTATATAGAGACAAAAAGTAAGGTTTTGATAGTTTTCCTAACCCTATGTCATATCTTGGTGGGTTCTTAAGAGTTTAATTAAGGATGATTTTGTCAAGCAAAACATATTAAGTTTAGTAGATCTCTGAGGTATCCAACAGATCTAGAGAAAGAAACAGGTC